>NW_028281250.1:0-272383 GCF_059751285.1 Brachycentrus maculatus | reverse complement strand
ATATCCCTGTTACCCCATGAGTCACTGTTATTTTGTCAATTTTCATATGAACTATTTGTGCATTGGAAGCAGTCCCAAGGTGCTATAAGGTGATGAGATGTAATGGTCCAGCTCTTTTAATAAACCTTTTTCTTATCCATATCACTCCCTATGTACAGCATATGGGGTCCACGAATTGCCTCCAAGCTCTTCTGTTGTGTTATGCTGGTGTGTTGAGATGGTTTGGACATGTGGAACGAATGAGTGAAGAATGAACAGTAATACAAATTTACGGAGTAAATGTAGTCAAAAACGATGTATGATACGAGTAGATGTTCGAATAGTGAAATAAGGAAGGAATGCAAAGCTGAGATAAGCATTATCGGTAAAATTAAGAAAGGGTTGTTGAGATGGTTTGGACATGCGGAACGAATGAGTGAGGAAAGAATGGTAAAACAAATTTATGAGGCGAATGTAATTGGAAAAAGGAGCAGACGAGGACCGAGAAAAACTTGGCGCGATCAGGTATGCCAAATACTTGAAAGCGGTCAGGTGAGGAGTCGTAATAATAGGCGAGTATGTATGAGGAGATGCATGAACGTGGAAAAGAGGAAGAATGTTTGCAAAGACAGAGTGGTGTGGCGTTCCATTCTTTCTGCCGACCCCTGCGTGAAGCGATATGATGGTTACTTAGTTTTCATCAATGATAGGTGTATGAGTACCATCTCTGATGTCCAGAGGTTTGGTTTGCTTCAGACGAAGACCCAAACTGCAGCACCTACCATCTGGTCAGCAGCGGAAACGACCAGTGCCTCCGGCAGTGGAGCGTCCGCTGTACGTCTGGGGGTAAGCAGAGAGACTTCAGGGGGCAGCTGGCGCAGGTCACCAACAACGCTCACTCTAGCGCCATCACCTGTGTCAGGTATGATTCTTCCATCTTCTTCTGTAAATAAAAGAATTTTTTATCAGTAAAAAAGGTTTTTCATCTCATCAATAGATGTCTCTTGTGAAAATTTTTAGTGATTCTTGTACAATATTTAGAAATTGGATAATTTAACCCTTTCCGGTCCATAAAATTTTTTAAAAAATTCCATCAGGTCCACAATAGATTTACAGCATTACAGGGAAAACAATACATCCAAGTTTTTTTTTTATTTTGAATGTATACAATCTTGTCTCTTATTATTACATTTTATAGACATCTAATGTATGACATCGGTGAAAACAGTTACCGATGGAAAGGCCGGGCTTTCTCTCGTAAGTGACGCAAATGTATCAGGTTTATTTCCTACCTCCAGGAATTTTTCGTTGAGCGTACCATTTTTCCATACACGGGGGCTATTGTGGACGGAATCGTCATCACTGCTGCTCACATACGCACGGGTCGAGTGTAACTGACACCGGTAGCCGGACATCCGAGTGACGGGTACCGAGCCAGCCCCCAAAACAAACCTTTTGTATCATTCTCAGGTAGAAAGTTGTGAACATTATAAACATTATAGTGTTTATAAAAAATCATTGAATCCTCGTCCCAGTATACCGCACACTAAATACGAGTGGGAAAAAATATGTTTGCTTGCATTTTTACACTAAACTGATAAAGAAAAAAATGTCGAATGACATTCGACATTGGACCGGAAAGGTATATATATATATATATATATATATATATATATATATATATATATATATATATATATATATATATATATATATATATATATATATATATATATATATATATATATATATATATATATATATATATATATATATATATATATATATATATATATATATATATATATATATATATATATATATATATATATATATATATATATATATATATATATATATATATATATATATATATATAATATATATATATATATAATATATATATATATATATATATATATATATATATATATATATATATATATATATATATATATATATATATATATATATATATATATATATAACATCCGAGGATTTGAGTAGTGTGGTTGTCTATCATGGGTGGAATTGGTGAATGTTACACGCGTGTAAAGTGATCACTTGATAATAATAAATAAAACCCTTATCCGCACCCCAATGGTGCATAGGGCACTGCGTCATATAAACGCAGTGTTATCTTGATCGTTTACACATGAAGGAAAGGTGATCAGCCCTCCGCTTCAGGTACCAGTCCAGGGTAATATTGAATAAATATGACAGTAAAAAAAATCACTTTAATTTATTTTACCCCCCTTGGGAATCGAACGGTAGCCGAGCGTGCGGACAAAAAGGCAGATCACTTAACCAAGCCTAAATAAACATTAGTGATTTTACACTGTAATATTTATTTAATATTACCCTGGACTGGTTCCTGAAGCGCAAGAGTGATCACCTTGCCTTCATGCAAGTAATGATCAAGATAACACTGCGTCAATTCGTTGCAGTGCCCTATGCACCATAAGGGTTATAAGTAAGTAAGTAAGTAACCAAGCCTATAACGGTCGTAAGTCCTGTAATTGCCCAGACGTCCATATTCCATATCATGTGTCTTGAGCTACAAAAAAAAATGTTTCACTTTTTAGTCTGATCCAAGCCAATTTGCCCTGCCGAAAGAAGTTTTTCTTCAAAGAGACTACCAGGAAAACATGAAGAGAAGGAGGTGTTGTCTTTATATTAACTGAGAGTTTTGCTTTCTAGGTTTAATCACAATGGGGAATTGATATGCAGTTCGTCACTGGATAAAACCGTGAAAATCTGGAATACAGAAGGAAGATGCCTTCTGACTCTGGACGCTCACAGCCGATATGTGAACTGTGTCTCCTTTTCTACTAACGGAGATATGTTGTGTTCAGGTAATATCACACCATTTTTAGTTAAAAATTTTACTTAGTAAATACCACTATTTCTTAAAATCTACTGTGACACGTGTTTCGATGCATTCCGCATCATTTTCAAACACCGTATGTGAAGCTAATTCTAAATTTTAGAAATTCATACAGATGTAAATAACAATAAACCCATAATTAACAATATCGTAGTCATACAGGAGAAAGTGACCAAGTACATTTTTTTACAAAAATATGATCATTGACTATTTGATATCTTACTAGCTGCATTTTTGCATTTCTTCTTAATGTAGCCCTGAAATAAATCCCAAAGGATTTTAAACTTGGAAGTATGATATATTGACTAGTTAAAAATGACCAACTGCATTGATGTTTATTTTCTTGCCAAGCAAAAGTGACTAAAATGGCCTTCTGAACATTTTACGTTTTGTTAGATGGTCACTTTCTCCTGTACGACTATGATAAACATTACAAAGTAAAAAATTTAAAGCGTATACATTTAAATTGAAGTTATGCAAGAACTATTGCTAAAGGTGTAGAAGAATCCCGTTTCGGAAAACTCCTTCAGACACATGGAACAGATCAATATCCAATGAGATATTGTTCAACATAGCAGTAGCTCTTCCTACAGGCATAACCATCGGCAGGTTAGTCCTGTGTATAGGAATGGGAAACAATCTATGCCGACGCTGTCTTAGCTAACTATCGGGAACATACAGACCAATGTTCCGGATAATTTCAGGATTATTTATCATACTGCGCAACAATGGATAAAAATGCCTCATCAAATACACATTCCTTCTAGTCTCTAGGCTGTTGTAGCCGAGCATACCCTGGGGAAACTGGGTCGGGTAGAGCCGAGGATAATAGCCGTACTCTCTCATGTAGAGATACCTCAGAAACTTCTTTTAGACTAGGATCAGTGGTTCTTAACCTGGGTTTTATAGAAAACCCCAGGGGTTCGGTGAGTCAGTCTCCTGGGTTTGGAGGAGGTCAAAACACACACCTGACTTATCTATTTATTTAAACTTCATGTACAGAAAAGAAGTTAGTACATTGGCGGGCTTATTGCTAAAAAGAAATATCTTCCAACCAACCAAAAACAGACTAGTGATATTAATGTTATTGATGATATTGACTGGGAATGTGGCGTGTAATTTTGAGCAGCTTTGGACAGTCATTTAAACACTCCACTTATTCCAGGATCGAATGACAAGACAGTCAGGATTTGGGATATGACTGGAGGCAGTCTGAGTCTGGATTCTGAACTAGTAAAGCCCTGCAGCTTGCTGAGTCATTTCGGGTGTGGCGATTTGAAGGTGAGTCCAAACTGAGATGTTGGCAGTTCAAAAAATTTAATAAAACATATATATAAAACAAGCTTCTAATAAAACATATTTTTGCCATAGGGAATATCCATGATACAAGAGGATGACATAGTCTTGCTGAAAGGAGAACACAATGACAACGAAGTGACGCTTCTACAGACATTTGACAACCTCCACACGGCTGCCATAAATGGCTTAGAATTCTCTAGCGAAAGCCTTCTTGCTACGGCGAGCGGGTACGTACCTAATCAACAATCTATGGAGAACGTGTGTTTGCACTAATTACGTGCATCCACGTCTCCATTAGTTGCTCCTCAGAAGCTGCGTTTTATTATTGGATGAAAATTTAATAATTGGACTTACTTGAATGCTTCACGTTTTTATATTCACAAAATTAAGTTTACAAATAATTAAGGTTACAAATTTTAGTACTAGAATAAATAAAACCCTTATCCGCACCCCAATGGTGCATAGGGTACTGCGTCATATAAACACAGTGTTATCTTGATTGTTTACATATGAAGGAAAGGTGATCGCCCCTCCGCTTCAGATACCAGTCCAGGGTAGCATTGAATAAACATTACAGTGAAAAAATCACTTTTATTTATTTTACCCCCCCGTGGGAATCGAACCCGGGACCTCCAGAACGGTAGCCGAGCGTGCTGACCATTACTCTACGGAGGCGGACAAAAATTATTTAAGGTTACAAATTTTATAACGACTATGCACTAAGGTAGCATGTAGCGGCAGTTCACGCCGCTGGCAAGATGACGAGAGAGGATGTACCTTGCGTCGTCAGTACTTTTAAAGGCGTGGTGACGTCACGCTGTCATTCATTCGCGGTACATCGATGGTTCGTCCATGGTGGTCGGGGCCAGATGAGGCACCACAAATCTATCTTCTTCGTCTACTTCTTCTTATAGATCCTCGGATCTGTCTGTTACGTCATCCCTCTATTGTGACGTAGACTGCCATCGCTTTGGAGGTCTTCTGTGTGGCCATTTTCTGTCTGAGTCCTCTTGAAGAGTAATTCGGGCCAGTCTATTTTCTTGGATTTTATTGACATGGGTATTCCAGAATCGTCTTTGCTGTCTTCTCCATCTGACTATATCCTCTGTACTAAACTTTTAAGAGGGATTAGCCTCCTGTGATGTGGATTCCCAGCTGTCAATCCATCTCTACCTTGAGGTTGGCCATGCAGTGCAATGTGGGAGAGTCTGGATGGTTCCATTCTCATCACACGCGCATTCCATTGTCTCCCTCGTTGCCTTCCCCACCTAATGACATCTTCCATCTCGCATATTTCCCTTATCCTGGCGTTCCTTATTCTACCTCGTAGACTCTTGCCAGATATACTCCTTAGGGTCTTCATTTCTGACACTCACATGGGAGTCTGTATGGTTCTATTCTCCTCACACGCGCATACCACTGTCTCCTTCATTACCTTCCCCACCTAACGACATCTTCCATCTCTCAACAATATCACGCTGGATATTGATCTGCTCCATGTGTCCGAAGCGAGATTATCCTACATCTTTAACATAGTGTATTCTAACTTATTTTCGATTTTTTGTTAATGTATACGCTTTTAAATTTAGTTTGTAATGTGTATGTTACTTCTTCTTCTTCTCCGTCTTATTCCTCATTGCTGAGGGTTGTGACCCTTGTGGAAGCAATGACTCTTCTCCAGTTATCCCTTGACTGCGCTGCATGTATCTCCATTCACCGCGGTGCCTGCTGCTGCCTTAATTTGATCGGTCCATCGTGTGGGGATCTTCCTCTCCCTCTCTTTCCCTCCAGGCTACCGATGACAACTAGTCGTTCCAGGCTATCCTCGTTGCGATGCGCAACGTGTCCAAAGAACTGGAGAATCCGTCAGGTACAGATATTGGCCAGAGTCAAGCCATCCAAGCGTAGTTCCTGGCGAATGGACTCATTGGTGTGTCTAGCTGTCCATGGAATTCGGAGCATGCGCCTCCAACACCACATTTCGAAGGCATCAATTATTGAATTGAATTGAAATAGAAAATATCTCGCATATTTCTCTAATCCTGGTGTTCCTTACTCTATCTAGTAGACTCTTGCTAGATATGTTCCTTAGAGTCTTCATTTCTGATGCTCTTAGGGCATTCCAGTTGGAATAGTTTTGTTGAGATGTTGAAATAATCTATCATTAGTATTATTTTTTGACATCTCATCAAAGATGAAGAAGAATATGGAAGTCTGGGCATTTACGGGGCTTATCATTAGTAAGTGATATTCATATAGTGGTGTGTCCCAATTTTCACATAATTTGTCTCGGACTTGACGTTTGATCTTCCTCTTTTCCTTCCTACCGTCCCTCTTCCAGGTATTTATATTAAATTACATATCGCTCACTCCTTTCAACAACGTCATATGTATATAAAAAAATGACATGTTTTCAGAATGCCCAGAAAATGTACTTCATCCCAGCAAAAGCGGCATATTTTTGACTTAATATCTACCCGCTACAGGGCAGAAAGTGTTGTTTTTGCATTTTGAAGAAAAGTTATTGTTAAATAATTTTTTTAAATATATTAAATATTTTTCAAATGGAGAAAAAACCTTCAGGTTTTACCTGAAAAGATCTGTTGCACAGTAAAAAGTTCAATAAGTGGCTGGATATTAATTTTCAATACATTTTATTATATTCTTAAACTTTAAAAACAATATCCTGAAAAATCAAATGACATTGTTGAAAGGAGTGAGCGATATGTTAAATTTTGTAAGTGGAATGTTACAAATACCTGTTTTTTGTTCCTCATTTAACGTAAATGTATTTGTATAACTGTTCCGTAAAATTTTCAAATAAAATAAAATAAATATTGTGATTTTGAAGGGATAAGACGGTGAGGCTGTTCAGCCTGGATGATGCTGGACTGCTCGTGGAAACCTCGAAGTCTCCGTACGAAGGTCACCGATACCAGGTCAACGGAATCACATTCCTGGAAGAAGCGACAGTGGCTTCTTGCTCCCTGGACGGAAGCATCATGCTGTGGAACATACACGAGGTATATATGGCATCAAACATTGAACCATAAAACACCAGTTCAGATGGCGTGGGTGTATTAATTATTTCTCCAATAATTCCTAAAGTCACAATTTGGACTATCAATGCCATCCAAGATTGATACAACACAATCGAACAAACTACTAGTACTAACTATCACGCCGTTTCCCCGCAGGGGTAGGCAGAGAGAAAAGAACGCCACACCACTCTGTCTTTGCAAACATTCTTTGTCTCTTTCGTCCGTCATGCATCTCCTCATACATACCCGCCGATTATTTCGACTCTCTAACTTGACCGATTTCAAGTATTTGGCATACCTGATCAAGCCAAGTTTTTCTCGGTCTTCCTCTGCTCCTTTTTTCAACTACGCTCGTCTCATAAATTTGTTTTACCATTCTTTCCTCATTCATTCGTTTCACATATCCAAACCATCTCAACACACCTTTCTTAATTTTATCAATAATGCTTATCTCAGCTTTGCATTCCTTCCTTATATCGCTATTCGAACATCTATCATACATCGTTTTGTCGCACATTCTTCTGAAAGATTGGATTTCGACTGCATTCAGTCTACTTTCATCCTTCTTTTGCCACTTCCATGTTTCACTTCCACGCATTAGGGTAGGAACCAGGACTCCGTTGTGTACTACCAGTTTAGCTTTCGCTAATAGGTTTTTATTTGCCATAACTGATTTCAGTGGACCATTCACTCTGTTCCCAGAATTCATTCTCCTTTCTATGTCTTTATCAATCTTTCCATCCCTAGAAAACATACTACCCAAATATACAAAATCATTTACCTGTTCCAAAATCTCTCCATTTACCAATGTTTATAAAACTTCCAAATTATTAAATTCATAAGTCATTGAATGGCTAAAGCCTTTAACATAATACAAATATACAGTATCTAATATAAAAATACACTAATGAATACACTAATAGAGAAACAAAAAGTCTTAAACAAGAAATAATAATAAAATAACAAATAGTAAGCACTGGTCAATACACGTCTCCTTCACACACCATCAGCGAGCAGCGAGAGTGAAACACAACGTTTACATTTATCCATTATAACATGGAGAAGAAATGCTGAGAAAGTACAGACTTCAAGGTGGATAACAATATATTAAATAAATCTATACTTTCGTCCGCCTCTGTAGTGTAATGGTCAGCACGCTCGGCTACCGTTCTGGAGGTCCCGGGTTCGATTCCCAGGGGGGGGGGTCAAATAAATATAAGTGATTTTTTCAGTGTAATATTTATTCAATATTACCCTGGACTGGTACCTGAAGCGGAGGGCTGATCACCTTTCCTTCATGTGTAAACGATCAAGATAACACTGCGTTTATATGAAGCAGTGCCCTATGCACCATTGGGGTGCGGATAAGGGTTTACATACTTTCAAAAGCATTGGCTAACATGTGAAGCCGCGGAATGGGAGAGAACATGGCATAGTTTGCGTTATGTACAAATACTGCGAATACAGATTTTTGCCTAGTACCTCTTGGACGCACGCCAAGCTTTATTTGATTTAGGAGATCAGTTTTATTATTAAAATGTTATATTTCTTATACAAAGTAATTTTATTTCTCTTAATAATATATTACAATGATCCACAAAGTTAATGCTTTAAATATTCAAAATACGAGTTGTTTTTCTTACTTTGATTTGCCAGGAGTCACGTCCCACTGCCTCCTTGATATCGCATCAGCTGGCCGGAGTGCGCTGCGTTCGAGTGTCGGGAAAGCTTCTGTTGGCAGCTTACGACGATGGCACAGCCGCAGTTTGGTGCATGGACCCCCTAGGTGCTGCTCCGGTCATGTATGTATTGACAACACATTTTTAAATTATTTTTATTTATTGTCTGCCTCCGTGGTGTAGAGGTTAGCTACCCTGCTGGTGGTCCCGGGTTCGATTCCAGGGGGGTGGGGGGGTGAAAGTAAATATCAGACATTTCATTCACCCCCTTATGGCACCTCAATGGTGCATAGGGCACTGCATTGTATAAACACAGCGTCCATATGGTGATTTTGATGAATGTTGATTATTTGTATGGAAACCATATAGACACCATGTAGGCACGCAGAGGGTCTGTAGGATAATTTTTTGGAATGTGTTATTACATACGAAACCATGCTGACACCATGTAAGCTCACACAGCGTCCATAGGGTGAATTTTGTTGAATGTGATTCTTCATACTGATACCATGCTGACACCTTGTTGGCACGCACAGTGTCCATATGGTGATTTTGATGGACGTTGAGTATTTGTATGGAAACCATATAGACACCATGTAGGCGCACACAGGGTCATAGGATGTTTTTTTTGGACTGTGATTTTACATACGATACCATGCTGACACCATGAAAGCTTACACAGCGTCCACAGTGTCATCTCGATCATTAACACATGAAGGAAAGGTAATAAAAACGAACGAACTATGAAGACCGCCTAAACGATAGCTGGTCTTCCGTCTCCCAGGAGCGACCCGAGAATGACAGGACGTAGTTCTTAAAGAAGAAGAAGAAGAAGAAGATAAAGAAAAAAATAATTAAACAATACCTTTTCTTCAAAATGCAAAAACAACACTTTCTGCCCTGTAGCGGGTAAATATTAAGTTAAAAATATGCCGCTTTTGCTGGGATATAGTACATTTTCTGGGCAAACATGCACAACTGAAAATTTACGATTTTTGATATATGACATTGTTGAAAGGAGTGAGTGATATAATTAAATGTCAATTCAGACTTCCATATTCTTCTTCATCTTTGATAAGATGTCAAAAATAATATGAAAATAACTCCTGTAATTGGAGATCATCCAGATTTTGTGAACAAGTATTTGAACACACTCAAAATATTGTAATAACTTCACATTCTCTTTTCCAGGGTATTCAGCGGTCACTCCGGGGCTACCACGTGTTGCGCCTGGTCATCGGACGGAAGGCTGGCAGCCTCGGGCTCCCATAACGGGGACTTCCGGATCTACACAGCGCCTGATGATGGAACCATCAGCTCCTCGGCTGCTAGCCCTGTAATCGTACAGGACTGTGCTCATGACCTTGGTAAATCATCAAATTGAAAACTCAGCTTCTAGGTTTCCTGACAGACCTTCTCTTGCAAAGCAAAAGTCAACACAACATTGAAAGCTGTCCCACCGCATTCCCAGATCTGATACAGGAGCATCTAAGCTTCCTGACAGACTTTCTCTTGTAAAACAAAAGTCAACACAACATTGAAAGCTGTCCCATCGCATTCCCAGATCTGATACAGGAGCATCTAAGCTTCCTGACAGACTTTCTCTTGTAAAACATAAGTCAACACAACATTGAAAGCTGTCCTACCGCATTCCCAGATCTGATGCAGGAGCATCTAGGCTTCCTGACAGACTTTCTCTTGTAAAACAAAAGTCAACACAACATTGAAAGCTGTCCTACCGCATTCCCAGATCTGATACAGGAGCATCTAGGCTTCCTGACAGACTTTCTCTTGTAAAGCAAAAGTTAACACAACATTGAAAGCTGTCCCATCGCATTCCCAGATCTGATACAGGAGCATCTAGGCTTCCTGACAGACTTTCTCTTGTAAAGCAAAAGTTAACACAACATTGAAAGCTGTCCCATCGCATTCCCAGATCTGATACAGGAGCATCTAGGCTTCCTGACAGACTTTCTCTTGTAAAGCAAAAGTTAACACAACATTGAAAGCTGTCCCATCGCATTCCCAGATCTGATACAGGAGCATCTAGGCTTCCTGACAGACTTTCTCTTGTAAAGCAAAAGTTAACACAACATTGAAAGCTGTCCCATCGCATTCCCAGATCTGATACAGGAGCATCTAGGCTTCCTGACAGACTTTCTCTTGTAAAGCAAAAGTTAACACAACATTGAAAGCTGTCCCATCGCATTCCCAGATCTGATACAGGAGCATCTAGGCTTCCTGACAGACTTTCTCTTGTAAAGCAAAAGTTAACACAACATTGAAAGCTGTCCCATCGCATTCCCAGATCTGATACAGGAGCATCTAGGCTTCCTGACAGACTTTCTCTTGTAAAGCAAAAGTTAACACAACATTGAAAGCTGTCCCATCGCATTCCCAGATCTGATACAGGAGCATCTAGGCTTCCTGACAGACTTTCTCTTGTAAAGCAAAAGTTAACACAACATTGAAAGCTGTCCCATCGCATTCCCAGATCTGATACAGGAGCATCTAGGCTTCCTGACAGACTTTCTCTTGTAAAGCAAAAGTTAACACAACATTGAAAGCTGTCCCATCGCATTCCCAGATCTGATACAGGAGCATCTAGGCTTCCTGACAGACTTTCTCTTGTAAAGCAAAAGTTAACACAACATTGAAAGCTGTCCCATCGCATTCCCAGATCTGATACAGGAGCATCTAGGCTTCCTGACAGACTTTCTCTTGTAAAGCAAAAGTTAACACAACATTGAAAGCTGTCCCATCGCATTCCCAGATCTGATACAGGAGCATCTAGGCTTCCTGACAGACTTTCTCTTGTAAAGCAAAAGTTAACACAACATTGAAAGCTGTCCCATCGCATTCCCAGATCTGATACAGGAGCATCTAGGCTTCCTGACAGACTTTCTCTTGTAAAGCAAAAGTTAACACAACATTGAAAGCTGTCCCATCGCATTCCCAGATCTGATACAGGAGCATCTAGGCTTCCTGACAGACTTTCTCTTGTAAAGCAAAAGTTAACACAACATTGAAAGCTGTCCCATCGCATTCCCAGATCTGATACAGGAGCATCTAGGCTTCCTGACAGACTTTCTCTTGTAAAGCAAAAGTTAACACAACATTGAAAGCTGTCCCATCGCATTCCCAGATCTGATACAGGAGCATCTAGGCTTCCTGACAGACTTTCTCTTGTAAAGCAAAAGTTAACACAACATTGAAAGCTGTCCCATCGCATTCCCAGATCTGATACAGGAGCATCTAGGCTTCCTGACAGACTTTCTCTTGTAAAGCAAAAGTTAACACAACATTGAAAGCTGTCCCATCGCATTCCCAGATCTGATACAGGAGCATCTAGGCTTCCTGACAGACTTTCTCTTGTAAAGCAAAAGTTAACACAACATTGAAAGCTGTCCCATCGCATTCCCAGATCTGATACAGGAGCATCTAGGCTTCCTGACAGACTTTCTCTTGTAAAGCAAAAGTTAACACAACATTGAAAGCTGTCCCATCGCATTCCCAGATCTGATACAGGAGCATCTAGGCTTCCTGACAGACTTTCTCTTGTAAAGCAAAAGTTAACACAACATTGAAAGCTGTCCCATCGCATTCCCAGATCTGATACAGGAGCATCTAGGCTTCCTGACAGACTTTCTCTTGTAAAGCAAAAGTTAACACAACATTGAAAGCTGTCCCATCGCATTCCCAGATCTGATACAGGAGCATCTAGGCTTCCTGACAGACTTTCTCTTGTAAAGCAAAAGTTAACACAACATTGAAAGCTGTCCCATCGCATTCCCAGATCTGATACAGGAGCATCTAGGCTTCCTGACAGACTTTCTCTTGTAAAGCAAAAGTTAACACAACATTGAAAGCTGTCCCATCGCATTCCCAGATCTGATACAGGAGCATCTAGGCTTCCTGACAGACTTTCTCTTGTAAAGCAAAAGTTAACACAACATTGAAAGCTGTCCCATCGCATTCCCAGATCTGATACAGGAGCATCTAGGCTTCCTGACAGACTTTCTCTTGTAAAGCAAAAGTTAACACAACATTGAAAGCTGTCCCATCGCATTCCCAGATCTGATACAGGAGCATCTAGGCTTCCTGACAGACTTTCTCTTGTAAAGCAAAAGTTAACACAACATTGAAAGCTGTCCCATCGCATTCCCAGATCTGATACAGGAGCATCTAGGCTTCCTGACAGACTTTCTCTTGTAAAGCAAAAGTTAACACAACATTGAAAGCTGTCCCATCGCATTCCCAGATCTGATACAGGAGCATCTAGGCTTCCTGACAGACTTTCTCTTGTAAAGCAAAAGTTAACACAACATTGAAAGCTGTCCCATCGCATTCCCAGATCTGATACAGGAGCATCTAGGCTTCCTGACAGACTTTCTCTTGTAAAGCAAAAGTTAACACAACATTGAAAGCTGTCCCATCGCATTCCCAGATCTGATACAGGAGCATCTAGGCTTCCTGACAGACTTTCTCTTGTAAAGCAAAAGTTAACACAACATTGAAAGCTGTCCCATCGCATTCCCAGATCTGATACAGGAGCATCTAGGCTTCCTGACAGACTTTCTCTTGTAAAGCAAAAGTTAACACAACATTGAAAGCTGTCCCATCGCATTCCCAGATCTGATACAGGAGCATCTAGGCTTCCTGACAGACTTTCTCTTGTAAAGCAAAAGTTAACACAACATTGAAAGCTGTCCCATCGCATTCCCAGATCTGATACAGGAGCATCTAGGCTTCCTGACAGACTTTCTCTTGTAAAGCAAAAGTTAACACAACATTGAAAGCTGTCCCATCGCATTCCCAGATCTGATACAGGAGCATCTAGGCTTCCTGACAGACTTTCTCTTGTAAAGCAAAAGTTAACACAACATTGAAAGCTGTCCCATCGCATTCCCAGATCTGATACAGGAGCATCTAGGCTTCCTGACAGACTTTCTCTTGTAAAGCAAAAGTTAACACAACATTGAAAGCTGTCCCATCGCATTCCCAGATCTGATACAGGAGCATCTAGGCTTCCTGACAGACTTTCTCTTGTAAAGCAAAAGTTAACACAACATTGAAAGCTGTCCCATCGCATTCCCAGATCTGATACAGGAGCATCTAGGCTTCCTGACAGACTTTCTCTTGTAAAGCAAAAGTTAACACAACATTGAAAGCTGTCCCATCGCATTCCCAGATCTGATACAGGAGCATCTAGGCTTCCTGACAGACTTTCTCTTGTAAAGCAAAAGTTAACACAACATTGAAAGCTGTCCCATCGCATTCCCAGATCTGATACAGGAGCATCTAGGCTTCCTGACAGACTTTCTCTTGTAAAGCAAAAGTTAACACAACATTGAAAGCTGTCCCATCGCATTCCCAGATCTGATACAGGAGCATCTAGGCTTCCTGACAGACTTTCTCTTGTAAAGCAAAAGTTAACACAACATTGAAAGCTGTCCCATCGCATTCCCAGATCTGATACAGGAGCATCTAGGCTTCCTGACAGACTTTCTCTTGTAAAGCAAAAGTTAACACAACATTGAAAGCTGTCCCATCGCATTCCCAGATCTGATACAGGAGCATCTAGGCTTCCTGACAGACTTTCTCTTGTAAAGCAAAAGTTAACACAACATTGAAAGCTGTCCCATCGCATTCCCAGATCTGATACAGGAGCATCTAGGCTTCCTGACAGACTTTCTCTTGTAAAGCAAAAGTTGATACAACATTGAAAGCTGTCCCACCGCATTCCCAGATCTGATACAGGAGCATCTAGGCTTCCTGACAGACTTTCTCTTGTAAAGCAAAAGTTGACACAACATTGAAAGCTGTCCCACCGCATTCCCAGATCTGATACAGGAGCATCTAGGCTTCCTGACAGACTTTCTCTTGTAAAGCAAAAGTTGACACAACATTGAAAGCTGTCCCACCGCATTCCCAGATCTGATACAGGAGCATCTAGGCTTCCTGACAGACCTTCTCTTGCAATGCAATCTTATTTTATGAACTAAGTTGCGAAAATTATCAGAGGATATGAAACAAAATTGTACCCCGATTTTACTGTGAATTTAAATTCAATAGCTTTCAACGATAAAACCAATTTATGAAGCAAATGTAGTTGGAAAAGGAGCGGAGGAAGACTGAGAAAAACTTGGCATGAACAGGTGTGTCAAATACTTACAAGTGGTCAGATCAGAAGTCGAAATAATTGGCGAGTTTGTATGAGAAGAAGCATTAATGTGACGTCACGCCGTTTCTCCGCAGGGGTAGGCAGATAGAATAGAACGCCACAGCACTCTGTCTGCTCATACATAACACAAACAGCCAGCCAACCCCTAGTGTTCTAGATTCGCCCTTAAAACTTAAGAACTGAGAAGGAACGCCAGGCGAACTCTAGCTAATTAGTCAAAGATCTGAGCTCCCGAAAATGTTGCGAATTTATGATTTATTACACTTTTTTTACAATAATTACTGCCGACTGGTTTCGGAATAACCGTACCATCCTGAAGGCACTTATTAACTTTGTGATTTGTCATTTTTCTCCAGGTGTTCAAGGAATGGATTTCGCTCCGTCGGTTGAAGAAATGCCGGTCCAGGTGTCTGAAGACGCTTCCTGCCATCTGTTGGCCACTTGCGGAAACGACTGTCTTGCTAAGATATGGAAAATCACCATTCCCAAGGTTTTAAATAAGTACCTACTTATTGTGTGTGTCCGTAGTGTAATGATCAGCACGCTTAGCTACTATTCTGGAGGTCCGGGGTTCGATTCCTAAGGGGTGGAGTCAAATAAATTTAAGTGATTTATTCGCTCTAATTTTTTATTCAATATTACCTAGCAAACTACATCGCCTTTTCTTGACGACAGTTGTGACCAAGATTTGCTGCGTCCTACGCCTTATCTCTTCATTCCTCACAAAGTCAAACCACCGCACGCCTAAAATTCTCCGCAAACACCTATTCTCAAAGCTTAGTACACGGCTGCTCTGGGCCCTTGTAAGGTGCCATGTTTCACAGCCGTATAAGAGAACAGGAGCAATGCAGGCATTGTATAGGCGGCATTTGGTCTTCACCGAGTATAAATCCGATCTCCAGACAGCCTTCGTACTGTTAAATGCGGACCCTGCGAGTCCTAATCGCACTCCCAGTTCCTTTTGAAGGCTGCCATTTTCAGTTATGTACACTCCCGAGTACTTGAAACTCTCGACCCTTTCGATGAGCTGCTGACTCAACATCAAGGGTTGTTGGGCATCTAGGCATGAGCTGTTGCACAACACATGGGTTTTTGCTACATTTATTGTACGCAAAATATTAAAGCCATATACAAGTATATTTGTTTTCTTACACAGACTGGAAGCATTGCAAACAGGGCAAGTTGCACAGAATGGAGGATATTTGCGGGTCATGGGAGCAGCGTTACCTGCGTGAGGTTTCCCACCAACCGAGCCGATCTTATCTGCACCACTTCAACGGATAACCAAGCCAGGTAACATCTTCCAATCAACTGATCTTATTTGCACTATTTCTACTGATAACCAAGCCAGGTAACACCTTTCAATCAACCGATATAATTTGCACCACTTCTACTGATAACCAAGCCAGGTAACACCTTTCAATCAACCGATATAATTTGCACCACTTCTACTGATAACCAAGCCAGGTAACACCTTTCAATCAACCGATCTTATTTGCACCACTTCTATCGATAACCAAGCCAGGTAACACCTTCTAATCTATGATCTTATTTGCACTACTTCTACCGATAACCAAGCCAGGTAACACCTTCCAATCAACCGATCTTATTTGCCCCATTTCTACTGATAACCAAGCCAGGTAACACCTTTCAATCAACCGATCTTATTTGCACCACTTCTACCTGTAACCAAGCCAGGTAACACCTTCTAATCGATGATCTTATTTGCATTACTTCTACCGATAACCAAGCCAGGTAACACCTTCCAATCAACCGATCTTATTTGCACCACTTCTACTGATAACCAAGCCAGGTTACACCTTCTAATCGACCGATATTATTGCTGGAGGTCCCCAGTTCGATTCCCAAGAGGGTCAAAATAAATATTAGTGATTTTTCAGTCTAATATTTATTTAATATGACCCTGGACTGGTACCTGAATCAGAAGGCTGATCACCTTTCCTTCATGTATTTAACAATCAAGATAACACTGCTTCTATACGATGCAGTGCCCTATGCACCATTGGGGTGCGGATAAGGGTTAGAAGAAGAAGATATATATATGTAGTTGGAAATAGATAAAAACAGAGCGTTATGTTATGTTATGTATTTCGTAGTGGGAAGATGATGGGTAGTAAGTTGGTCAGTTCAACCCCTCATGTCTCTTCTTCCAACCCCGAGGATTCCAGCGCCCCGGAAGGCCGCTGACGACCATACACCGACTATACTCAGCGGAACTTGGAGACGCCGGACTGACCTGGGAGGAAGCCAAGGAGATGGCGCGTGACAGAGTGAGTGACTTGGAGACGTCTCGTGTTGGCCATATGGTCCACCTAGGGAGGGAACATAGAAAGAAGAAGTTAGCCAGTTGGTTGATTTGCATTTTGTTTGCCAGGATTTGGTCGGTGTACGCGGGGCAGTGCCTGCACGTGCTGGAGCACTCCTCGCTGGTGGCGGCGTGCTCCTTCGGCCCCCGGGGGGCCCTCCTGGCTACCGGCTGCCTCTCCGGCCAACTGTGCCTCTGGAGACTGCCAAGGCATCTGGTGAGACCAACACTTCAAATCTATAACACAGAAGTTTTACGTGATCTTCTCCCAGCAATGATGAGCAAATGCTGATAAGTTCCCGATTGACCCACACTAGATTATCCTTCTTATTCTCAATACAGAATAAAAAGTGAATTATAAAAAAAATGAAAGAAGGCTGAATGTGATCATTCAGACTAATGTGCGGCAAAACGATGTATGATAGATGTTCGAATGGTGAAATAAGGAAATAATTAAAGGATGAGATAAGGAATTCATGTGGAATTTTTTTAGAAATTGTTAAAATAGTGTAAATTTTTCTGTTGTTATTTTATTATAAGATAAGCATCATCCATCAAACTAGGGAAGGTGTTTTGAGACGGTTTGGACAGTGGAATGAATGAGTGAGGAAAAAACAGGAAGACAAATATATGAGGAGAATGTAGTAGAAAATCGGAACAGAAGTCTGAGGAAATTTGGCATTATCACATATTTTGAATATTTGGACGTGGTCAGGTCAGGAGTCGGAATTATAGGCAGATAAATACGAGGAGACGCACGAAAGTGGAAGAGGTCAATAATGTTTACAACGACATGTTGCTATAGCGTTCTATCCTCTTTCCCTACCCATGTGATAAGCAACGTGATGGTTGGTTAGTTAGTTAAAATATTTTATATGTGTTTAAATCATTGTATGAGTTTAATCAACATTTTAAATAAAATAATTTATATTTCAAGCACTAACTTTGTGATTTTCCATTTTAAAACTCAAATGTAACTTTGTTTTAAAATCACTAAAAATATTTTATTATAACTTAATTATAATGTCTACCGGATTCTAAGCTAACCGGTTCTTTTTCAAGACTGATAAATACTAATCAGTATTAATCAGTCTTGATAAAGAAGCGGTTAGCTTGGAAACCGGTAGACATTATAATTAAGTTATAACAAAATATTTATGGTGATTTTAAAACAAAGTTACATTTTGAATAATACCTCAGAGATGGATATAGAGAAATTCTTCAGATGGAAAGATGGAAATCTGGGTATTTACAGACCTGTCGGCTGCTGCTTTCAGTGACCACTTTGTACACTGCATAGCATTCACCATTCTACCCTTTTATAGGTTTTGGAGTCGGACCCGGGACAGCTGGTGATGTCGGCTACCAAGAATCCTCTGGAATGGTCCGGAGAGGAGTTGGTTGAGTGGATGAAAGAACTATATCCCACAGTAAGTTACCTGTTATTATGCAAGTGAAACTTTAGGCGCAGTGGGGCAAACTAGCCTGGATCAGACGAAAAACTGGAACGCTTGTAGTACTCTGGTTGAAAACTCGGATAAGTTATATTACATTGCAATTTTTACTGTAAATCTCAACAGATGTCAGTAATTTAATATATTTCCACCTTTACTCCATAATTATCAAAACGTTTTAAATCCCTTAGACTAAAGCATGTCTAGATACCAACCACTATTAATGTGGAGACTGACCGGAGCATTTCGTCGTAACGTAACATATTATTTTTGACATCTCATAGTGTGTCTCAGTAGTGTGGTTGTCAATAATGGGTAGAATTGGTGAATGTTGCACGTGTGTAAAGTGATCACTTAAACCAGCCGATGACGGTCGTCAGCCCCGTAAATGCCCAGACTTCCATATTCTTCTTCATCTTTGATGAGATGTAAAAAATAATATGAAAATAACTCCTGTAATTGGAGATAATCCAGATTTTGAGAACAAGTATTTGGACACACTTAAAATGTTGTAAGTTATATTGTATTGCAAATTTTACTGTAAATCTCAACAGATGTCAGTAATTTAATATATTTCGACTTTTACTCCATAATTATCAAAATATTTTAAATCCTTTAGACTAAAGCATGTCTAGATACCAACCACTATTGATGTGGATACTGACCGGAGCATTTGGTCGTAACTGTAACGTAACATGTTACGATGCGAGCATTCAGGCAGTCAGTACACCGAGCCGAGCACTCCATCCATAGTTTCGGATGCTTGCTGATGCTCGCCGCGAGCGATGTTACGACGTTATGTTACAACGAAATGCTCCGGTCAGTCTCCACCTTTACAGTTTCAACGTATGGGTTCGATACAAACAATAATATGACTGTAACATCAAAACTTGACGTGATACAAGCTTGTCACCATATAGACTTTGAATAAGAACGATTAACTTAGTCCAAATCAGTCATCCAAATTTCAGTTACAAAATCGTTGTAGCCCTGTTTTATGTATTATTATAATACACTATTTAAATTCATGATATAAAAATTACATAAAAATTGTGATTTTCTACCCCTGTCTTGATGTATCATACATATCGCTCACTCCTTTCAACAACGTCATAAATCAAAAATCGTCAATTTTCAGTTGAGCATGTTTTCGAATTGCCCAGGAAATGCACTATATCCCAGCAAAAGCGGCATATTTTTAACTTAATATTTACCCGCTACAGGGCAGAAAGTGTTGTTTTTGCATTTTGAAGAAAAGGTATTGTTTAATTATTTTTTTAAATATAATAATAATAATACAACCCTTATCCGCACCCCAATGGTGCATAGGGCACTGCGTTATATAAATGCAGTGTTATCTTGATCGTTTACACATGAAGGAAAGGTGATCAGCCCTCCGCTTCAGTCCAGGGTAATATTGAATAAATATGACAGTAAAAAAATCACTTATATTTATACCCCCCTTGGGAATCGAACCCAGAACCTCAAGAACGGTAGCCGAGCGTGCTGACCATTACACTACGGAGGCGGACAAATAAAATATATACTAGATATACTAAATAAACTAAATATACTAAATATTTTTCAAATGGAGAAAAAACCTTCAGGTTTTACCTAAAAAGATCTGTTGCACAGTAAAAACTTCAATAAGTGGCTTGATATTTATTTTTAATACATTTCATTATATTCTTAAACTTTAAAAACGTTGAAAAATCAAGCTTTTTGATTTATGACGTTCTTGAAAGGAGTGAGCGATATGTGTAACATGCAATTTTTCTAGCATCCCACCAGTTCAGACTAAAACAACTCATAAACCAATTGTGTCGCCTACTTTCAAAATCCGCCAGATCCAATTTTATAAGATTTTAAAATAAATACCCTATCAAAATGCTAATTGTAGTTTTTATTGTTTGAAATATTTAAAAAATTGAAAACCCTGCTAAAAAAAATAGTTAAAAACAGTGTTGTATTTCAAATTACATTGTCCGCCTCCGTAGCGTAACGGTCAGCACGCTCGGCTACCGTACTGGAGGTCCCGGGTTCGATTCCCAGGGGGGGTCAAATAAATATAAGTGATTTTTCCCCACTTATATTTATTCCATATTACCTTGGACTGGTACCGGAAGCGGAGGGCTGATCACCTTTCCTTCATGTGTTAACGATCGAGATAACACTGCGTTTATATGATGCAGTGCCCTATGCACCATTGGGGTGCCGATAAGGGTTTGAATGAAAATTTCGAAATCCCGCTGTGTTTATGGAGCTTGCCTTCTGACCCATATCGGCCAATCAGAGAGTCATTATCGGTATGTGTCTTGTGTATTTTTTAAAATACTGAAAATAAATCTTAAAAACGTTTAATTATATTTTGAATATTGAAAGCATTAACTTTGTGGATCATATTGATATATTATTTTGAGAAATAAAAAGACTTTGTTTTTTGATCCACTCACATTTTTATTAACCACCTAGTTTCGGCAACAACCTGTTGCCCTCTTCAGGGTTTTATTTATGACTGATTAATAAATTAAACCCTGAAGAGGGCAACAGGTTGTTGCCGAAACTAGTTGGTTAATAAAAATGTGAGTGGATCAAAAAACAAAGTCTTTTTATTTGTCAAAATAATACAATGTCAAAATTCTTTATTTCGTAATATTTTATCTAAAGATAGGCAAATCTTTTAAACATAAATGTTACCCGGTGAATTTTGCATTTTTTGGAAAATCGACTTACATGGATCTGGCGGATTTTGAAAGTAGGCGGCACAATTCGCTCACTCCTTTCAAGAATGTCATAAATCAAAAAACTCGATTTTTCAGGAGAACGTTTTTAAAGTTCAAAAATATAATACAATGTATTAAAAATAAATATCAAGCCACTTACTGAACTTTTTACTGTGCAACAGATCTTTTAAAGTAAAACATGAAGGTTTTATCTCCATTTAAAAAATATTTAGTTTATTTTAAAAAATAATTAAACAATACCTTTTCTTCAAAATGCAAAAACAACACTTTCTGCCCTGTGGCGGGTAAATATTAAGTTAAAAATATGCCGTTTCTGCTGGGATATAGTAATTTTTCTGGACATTCCGAAAACATGCCCAACTGAAAATTGACGAATTTTGATTTATGACGTTCTTGAAAGGAGTGAGCGAATTGTCAGAATGCCATTAAATTTTGACGCCTTCCGTTTGAAGGTTGGTACTGTTCAGAAGTTCTGTTCAGGGTTCAACTGATAGTAATTTGTAGGTTATGAGTTGACTTGTTTCTTTCACAGGACCAAGAGGAAGAAGACGGACTCCTGAGGTATATAAGTGTTCAAATCCTAGCCACCGGAATAAACGGGAGAGAGCTCATTCCCGCGGCTGAAGACATCCTTCAGCAAATTGTCCAAGCAGGCAAGAACCTTTGATTCCAATGGATACATATTTCTTGTTCTTCTTCGTGGGTTATGCAGTCTTTGTGAAGATTTGTTTGCTTCTTTCATGGTCAGTCTACACACGTCTCTTCAAGTCAGTGTACCTGCTACAGCACATGTCAGACATGTATGTTCCCGATAGTTAGCTAAGACAGCGTCGGCATAGATTGTTTCCCATTCCTATACAGGAGCAACCTGCCGATAGTTATGCCTGTCAGAAGATATGCTGAACAATACCTGTTCCATGTGCCTGAGGGGGTATTCCCATAAGAGATTCAAGTTAATGTATATACACTTTAAATTTTAGTTTGTAATATATATGTTCTTCTTCTTCTTCTTCTTTTTACAAGATGCAAAATGCATGGAAACACGTGTCACAGTGGATTTTAAGAAATAGTGGTATTTACTAAGTAAAACTAATGTTGTAAAACTAATGTGGTAAAATCTACACATTTTTTAATTAATATTAAAAATGTATAGATTTTACCACAAAGTGACTGCCGAATCAATTAAAGAAAAAATATATAAAATCACGGTTAACCCTTGCCTTGTTGTGTAACATTAATTACATATACAAAAAGACAGTTTTGTTTTGTCTAGCCTCAAGCCAGTTTGATGATGTCGGTTACGTCGAAACGCGGTTGCTGGTCAAACACAATTCATGTGGAAAAAACTAAATAGTTGTCATTTTATTTTTCAAAATGGTTGTTATTCCAGACCCTTCTAACGTGTCGGCGACGAGCGTGGCGCAGGAGCTGCGGTGGTTGCGGCTGAGCTGCTCCGTCGGCGCGGAGCGGCCGAGGCACGCGCCCCCGCACCACATGCTGTGCCCCATCACGCACGGCCTGATGCTGCAGCCCGTCAAGTGCGCGGACGGCTTCACCTACGAGAAGAAGGCCATCCACGAGTGGTTCCTCAGCGGAGGTAGGACATGCCGGAGTCGCTGCGCTTGGGAGCCATTTACATTAACATCTTCTTCTTTCTGTGCCACTTGTAACGAAGATCGGCGATCATCATGGCTATCTTGACTTTAAATGCTGCAGCTCGGAACAGAGATTTGGTGCTTCTGCCAAACCATTGTGGTAGGTTTTTCAGCCATGATGTCCTTCGGCGTCCTTGAGTTCTTCGCCCCTCAATCTTTCCTTGTATGATTAGGTGGAGAAGACGATATTTTTAATTTCTCATGACGTGTCCCAAGTACATCAGCTTTCTCCGCTCGACGGTTGGTAGGAGTTCCTTATTGTTATTCATCCGTCGGAGGACCTCTAGGTTGGTGACCCCATCACGCCATGAAACTCGCAGGATCTTGCCATAGAGGCCCATGCCTGTGTAAGTGTCCATCCCTCCATTCCATAGAGATACGTTGACAGATTGACAGTGCTGGCTCGGTAATCGGATTTAAAATAAAAGTAAACTGAATTTTCCGTAGTCCGAACGCCCAGTAAACTAAGTTTTGTAATCCGAACGAATAGTATCTTAACAGTTTGTAATCCGAATGCTCCATAATCTGAAAGTTCCTAATCCGAATTCTCCATAATATGAATGTTCCGTTATCCGAACGCGCTGAGATATGAACGTTAAGTAATCCGAACTTTGCGTAATACGAACGTTACGTAATCCGAACGTTACGTAATCTGAACGTTACGTAATAGGAACTTTACGCAATCCGAACGTTAAGTAATCCGAAAGTTACTTAATTCGAACGTTACGTAATCGTTCTTTGCGCAATGAGAACATAACGCAATCCGAACTTTACGTAATCCGAACCTAACGCAATCAGAACTTTACGTAATCCGAACATAACGCAATCCGAACGTTACGTAATCTGAACGTTACGTAATCCGAACGTTACACAATGCGAATGTTCGGTAATTCGAACGCTCCATAATCTTACGTAATCCGAACGCTCCGTAGTCTTAATGTTCTTAGTCTGAAATCTCCATAATCTTAACGGTCTGTAATCCGAACTCTCCATAATCTGAACGTTCTGTCAGCCGAACTCTCCGTAATCCGACTCTCCATAATCCGACCGTCCGTAATCCGAACTCTCCATCACCTGAACGCTCGGAAATCCGAACTCTCCATAATCTGAATGTTCCATAACCCGAACGCTCCATAACCTGAACGTTAAGGTACTAACCTCCACATTTCATTGTAAGGTAACATTCGCGGCGAGCATCCGACTTCGGACGGAGCACTCGGAACGCTGTACTGACTATACTAATGCGTTACGACCAAATGACTCCCGGAAGTCCCCACCTTTAAGAAACTGAATGAAAGGACTTACAGGTTTTGGAAAAGAGGTACCTATTTTAATGTAATTCTGTATGTTTTCAGGCAAATTCGTTTCACCGATGACCAACCAGCCCTTACTCAATAACGTGGTAACACTCAACAGAGAACTGCGGAGGGAAATCATGAAGTATTTATTTGACTAAGAATTGCATAAATTATTATTTTTGACATTTCATCAAAGATGAAGAAGAATATGGAAGTCTGGGCATTTACGGGGCTGACGACCGTCATAGGCTGGTTTAAGTGATCACTTTACACACGTGTAACATTCACCAATTCTACCCATTATTGACAACCACACTACTCAAATTCTTGGAAGTTCTATATATATGAACCAATTTAGAAACCTTGTTCTTTGATGAAATGTCAAAAATAATATGAAAATAACTTCTGTAATTGGAGATAATCCAGATTTTGTGAACAAGTATTTGGACACACTCAAAATGTTGTAAATAAATTGTCTGGTCAAATAATAAGCTAAATAATAAAAATGAAAATGGTATTTTCTGGCGTTTCTCATGTGTGTGATTATAATCCAGGATTCGGAACTCACATACTAATATAAGAGTTTCTGCTTGATAAAAAAGCTTCTTTACATCTCACCAATAGATGTCTCTAGTGATGTTCTAGTGATTCAAGAACAAGGTTTCTAAATTGTTTCATATATATAGAACTTCCAAGAATTTGAGTAGTGTGGTTGTCAATAATGGGTAGAATTGGTGAATGTTACACGTGTGTAAAGTGATCACTTAAACCAGCCGATGACGGTCGTCAGCCCCGTAAATGCCCAGACTTCCATATTCTTCTTCATCTTTGATGAAATGTCAAAAATAATATGAAAATAACTCCTGTAATTGGAGATAATCCAGATTTTGTGAACAAGTATTTGGACACACTCAAAATGTTGTAAATTGCATAAATTGTCTAAATTATAATTATAAGGCAACATCTTAGAGTATCAATTGAACTATCAAATCTATATCTGGATACTTGTCCGACTGCATAGTCTAGCGGTTGAGGCGTTTGGCTACCATGTCCCGGGTTCGATTCCCAGTGACTTTGAAATAAATTCATTTGATTTTTCACTCTAATATTCATTTAATATTACCCTTGACTGGTTACTGAAGCGCAGGGCTGATCACCTTTCCTTCATACATTTAACAATCAAGATAATACTGCTTATATAGGGTCCGCCATCTAAAGTTTTTTTTTTCAACTAGTGCTTATTTCGTGAATGGTAACACTTAGCTCATGTCTGATTTGACAGATAATTAGTTTTATCCTTCCGCTGAGCGAATATGGTTGTGTATACGCTTGAACAACGCTGGGAAATATTGCGACATTACTTTGAAAATCATGGTAATGTTGCAGAATGTGTGCGAAAATTGCGTACGGTTTTTGGAAGAAGAGAAGCACCGTCAGCTCCGTATGTTCGTTATCTTGTGAAAAAAGTGAAAGAAACTGGCATCCTCATCGATAAACCAAAGCGTGAAAAGCCAAAAACAGTGCGTACACCCGAGAATATCGATGTTGTGGCAGAAAGTGTGCGTGAAGCGCCATCAACATCAATTCACCGTCGTTCTCAACAATTGAACATTTCGGAGACATCATTGAGACGAATTTTGCATAAAGACCTTGGTATGACGCCATACAAAGTCCAATTGGTTCAGGAGTTGAAGCCAACTGACCATCCAATGCGTTTTCGCTTCGCTGAGTGGGCCTGCGATCGACTTACAGAAGATGCCGATTTTGCCAAAAAAATCATCTTTTCGGATGAAGCTCATTTTGATCTTGGCGGGTATGTAAACAAGCAAAATTGTCGTATTTGGGGCACAGAAAACCCGCACGCATACATTGAAAAGCCGGTACACCCAAAACGAGTCACTGTTTGGTGCGGATTTTGGTCCAGAGGCATAATTGGGCCATTTTTCTTTGAAAATGAGCAAGGAGTGGCCGTTACAGTCAATGGCGATCGTTATCGGGCCATGTTGAACGGATTTTTGTTCACAAAAATTGAAGAGGAGGATATTGGCAACATTTGGTTTCAACAGGACGGCGCTACGTGCCACACAGCCGAAGCTACACTCGATGTTTTGCGCCCTGTTTTCAAAAAAAAAAAGTTATTTGGCGGACCCTTTATATATGACGCAGTGCCCTATGCACCATCGGGTGCGAATAAGGGTTACTTAAAAAAAATCATTGATGCAAATTTGATTTCTTTTAGTATGTATATTGAGTTTATATGATGAGAGTAAACACATGTGTGAAAATCACTTGAATTTATTTTGACTCCCCTGGAAATTGAACCCGGGTTCTCTACCATGGTAGTCAAATACACTTACCACAACGCTACAGAAGCGGACGATATATATATACACACACACATATATATATATATATATATATATATATATATATATATATATATATATATATATATATATATATATATATATATATAAATAAAAAAAAATCTTTAGAGATAAAATAAAGAGTTCACACATTCGTGGAAGCCTGGCTGTAACAGGCATCAATAGTAAGGTAGGGGAAAGGCGATTGGAGGTGGTACGGGCACATAGGACGCAGAGAACCTGATCATATCGTGAACCAGGCAATCGCCATGGATCTTCCTGGAAAGGCATCTAGAGGAAGACCAAAGTATTCATGGATGCTGCAGAGAGATAACATGATACGAAGGCATGGCCTAGGTGACGTTGTCCATGACAGAAGGACCTACAGCCTGAGGACGAGGAGAGTTGATCCTAGAAGTTTACAAAGATGATAAGTTAGGATGAATAGAGTATGGATTGTGTTAGTTTAAAATTTTAATCACATTTAAAAAACACCATTTTTTATAAAAGTGTCAAATTTATGCAATAATTTTGATACATCATACACTGAACTTCTCTTTTACAAGGTAGATACAATATCTTACAAGATACCGTATAAAAAAAGTACAGGAAGGGCGTTTGTCCACTACACGGACTTTTACTGTCCGGCATGTCAGTTAGCGTTTTAAAACGACGATTGGCTTGGATTGGCTTGTGCTTTTGTCCATCTTTCTTCGGAGCGGAGCTCTTGATCGGTGCGTGAACACGATACGCGTAAATTCCGGGTAGTGGACAAGCGTCCTAAGTCCTCTTCTTACATGATTTCGACTTACGTGAATTTGTACTCACACAATATTTTTTCAATGTTTTTTTTAACCCCTAATATTTCAAAAAAATATTTTATTTTTATACAAATTGCTCACTCCTTTCAACAACATCATAATCGTCAATTTTCCGTTGTGTATGTTTTCGGAATGCCCAGAAAATGTACTATATCCCAGCAAAAGCGGTATATTTTTAACTTAATATTACCCGCTACAGGGCAGAAAGTGTTTTTGCATTTTGAAGAAAAGGTTTAATTATTTTTTTAAATAAACTAAATATTTTTCAAATGGAGAAAAAACCTTCAGGTTTTACCTAAAAAGATCTGTTGCACAGTAAAAAGTTCAATAAGTGGCTTGATATTTATTTTAAATACATTTTAAAAACGATCTCCTGAAAAATCAAGTTTTTTGATATATGACGTTGTTGAAAGGAGTGAGCGATATGTCAGGCAGCTGGTTAATTTGGGTATAGGCAATACCTTACTCCAAACTTAGTTGAGTTTATCAGCCACACATGTATTTGATTATGTCCTCGTGTATTATAATGATGAATTTCTATATTGTAAATTGGATTGGTGTGGCTGTTTGTTCGAAATGATGTAAAAAAGGAAGTTCTGTTGAATGCAATACAGTTTTAATAATTTATTTATTTGTTGATAATAAATTTTAACACAATTAATTGATGTTTATTTAGTAGAATACCTCTTCTTCTTCTCCATCCTCATTACTGAGAGTTGTGACCCTTGTGGAAGCAATGACTCTTCTCCAGTTGACTTGCCTGCGCTGCACGTAGCGCTCCAACCACCGAGGTGCCTGCTGCTGCCTTAACTCCATCGGTCCATCGTGTGGGGATCTTCCTCTCCCTCTCTTCCCCTCCAGGCTACCCATCACAACCAGTCGTTCCAGGCTATCCTCATTGCCTCACGCAACGTGTCCAAAGGACTAAGAGAATCCGTCATGTACAGACACTGGACAGAGTCAAGCCTTCCAAGAACAACTCCTGACGAATGGACTCGTTGGTGCGTCTAGCTGTCCATGGAATTCGGAGCATGCGCCTCCAACAACACATTCCAAAAGCGTAAATTTTTCTCCTTTCTGCTGCTTTTATGGGTCGTATTTCAGCAGCATGGAGAAAAATGGAGTGGACCAAGCTCCTGACAAGCTTCATCTTGGTGTTGTTATTCACACCCCGGTCTTTCTAGATTTTGTCTAGCTTAGACATGGCACTTTTGGCAATGGCGATACGACGTCTGATCTCTCCTTTGAAGTTCTTTTATTGCTTATTTGAGATCCAAGGAACTGAAACTCATGTACTATCTCAAATCTAAGGTATATGTTGCTAAATTTTAGTAGAAACTAACGCAAAACATCTGGGAGATATCTTTTCATCAGTTACTTTGATTAATTTAAAATCATTGACAACCGTCGTGTGCTGACTAAGAAAAGCTAGTTTATCTAGTAAGATTACATTTTCGCACAGTTCTTGCATTAGATCCTGCATAACTGTGAACAAAAGAGCGGCTTTAAAATCCTCGACAGTCAAGCTACTCCAAATTTCCATTAATTTACGCCTGTCAAACATTTTAAACTTTTCCGGAAATTGTAACCTATTTTGACAATTATCAGATTTCGATAAAACGCATGTTTCTGTGGATATTGACATGGTTTTAACTGCAGCTTTGCTTGATTCATCAAATGTTAATTTCTTTGCGTTATTCAAAGATAAATCCATCACGCAAAAAGTCAAATTCTCAGCATTAGATGTTAAATTCTGTACAACATTAGATGTAAAATTCTCAGAATTAGATGTTGAATAGTGTACAACATTAAATGTAACATTCTCAGGATTAGGTGTTACATTTTGTACAACATTAGATGTAAAATTCTCAACATTAGACGTCAAATTGTATACAACATTAGATGTCAAATTCGATACAACATTAGATGTAAAATTCTCAGCATAAGATGTCGAATTCTCAGCATTAGATGTCGAATTCTGTACAGCATTAGATGTTAAAATCTCAGCATCAGACGTTAAATTCCCTACGACATTAGATGTCAAATTTTTAACATCAGGTATAAAATTCCGCATATCAATAGATGTCGAATTCACTGCATCATTCGGTGTTAAATTCTCAACATTATATGTTAAATTCTCCAAGACATATCCATGTCTTATTGCGTCATCGAGAAATGAAGGGAAATCACATTTTACGGATTCAGTTTTCCGAACTCCTCTTTGTTTGATTTTTACAAGTTTTGAATTTTCTGTCAAAAAAAAGAAATAATTTTTAAATATGTAAATGTACCAATAAATTCCCTAAAGAAATAAATAAAATTAGAAGATATTAATTTTATCGATAATGCTTATCTCAGCTTTGCATTCCTTCCTTATTTCACTATTCGCACATCTATCATACATCGATTATCATTATCGATAAAATTAAGAAAGGTGTGTTGAGATGGTTTGGACATGTAGAACGAATGAGTGAGGAAAGAACGGTAAAACAAATTTATGAGGCGAATGTTAGTGGGAAAAGAAGCAGAGGAAGACCGAGAAAAACATGGCACGATCAGGTATGCCAAATACTTGAAAGTGGTCAGGTTAGGAGTCGTAACAATCGGCGGGTATGTATGAGGAGATGCATGAACGCGGAAGAGGCGAAGAGTGTTTGCAAGGACAGAGTGGTGTGGCGCTCTATTCTCTCTGCCTACCCCTGCGGGAAGCGGCGTGATGGTTAGTTAGTTAGTTAGAAGATATTAAAATACTCAAGAAAAAATTTATGCCCGTTACATGTAAATCTTAAAAAATTTATAAAAAGAAAATAAAAAGACCAATAAATCATTCATTAAATAAAATAATGAACCTTGAGTGCAAGTCCCTCTCCAAGCACAAGAGCTCAGTTTCATTTTTGGAGAGGCAAAGCGAAACTAAAATTATAAGTTTGCCATATTGCTCACCCCTTTCGACAATGTCATATATCAAAATCATCAATTTTCAGCTGTGCACATTTTCGGAATGCCCAGAAAATGTACTATATCCCAGCAAAAGCGGCATATTTTTCACTTAATATTTACCCGCTACAGGGCACAGAGAAGTGTTGCTTTTGCGTTTTTAAGAAAAGGTATTGTTTAAATTTTTTTTAAATATACTAAATATTTTTCGAATGGAGAAAAAAACATTCAGGTTTTACCTAAAAAGATCTGTTGCATGGTAAAAAGTTCAATAAGTGGCTTGATATTTATTTTTAATACAATTGTCTATATTTTTAAACATTAAAAACAATCTCCTAATAAGGATAAGGTTGATAGGATAAAATTATGGAGCGTGCTGGAAAAATATGGAGTAGACAATAAACTTATACAAGCAGTTGCTTCCCTCTACGAGGGCAGCACAGCTAGTATAAGAGTGAATGGGGACATTACATCATGGTTTGCAATATCCAAAGGCGTAAAGCAGGGATGTGTAATGTCACCATGGTTGTTTAATCTCTATATGGACCATTGTATGAAAGAGATTGAAAGTATGGAAGTCGGAGCGAAAATGATGAATATAACTGTTAGTTGCTTGCTGTATACGGATGACGCCGTACTGCTAGCGAGCAGCGCGGAGGACTTGCAACTAATAGTGTCAAGAATGTATGATGTATGTATGGAAAATGATCTGGCAAAGAATGAAGGTAAGTCAAAGGTCATGGTGTTTGAAAGAGAGAAAGATTTGACAGAATGCAAGATTATCGTGCACAATGAATCCCTAGAACAGGTGCAAGAATTTTTATATCTAGGAAGCATGTTCACAAGGGATGGAAAAGTGGATAAGGATATTGAGAGAAGAGTGAATGCAGGGAATAGAATAAATGGTGCTTTTAACAGAGTGATTGGGAATAAGAATATGTCCATGGAAGCCAAGCTAGCGGTTCACAACGGCGTGCTAGTACCGACACTAATGTATGGAAGCGAAACATGGAACTGGCAAAGGAAGGATGAAAGCAGAGTGAATGCTGTTGAAATGCGCTCCCTCAGACGAATGTGTGGAAAATCATTGTATGACAGAATTAAAAACGAAGATATAAGAAAGGAATGTAAGGCTGAACGAGGAATAATTGAAAAGATTAGAAAGAGCTCTTTGCGGTGGTATGGACATGTGGAGCGAATGGATAGCGAGAGAATGACTAAGAAAATATATGTGGCGAATGTGAGAGGGAAAACAGAACATGGACGACCGAAAAAGACTTGGCACGATCAGATCAATCAGAACCTAAAATGTGGCGGTGTCAAAAGTCTGCGTAATCGGAGGGCATGTATGACTAGATGTATGGATGTGAAGGAGGCGAGGAGTGTATGTCAGGACAGAAGAGTGTGGCGTTCCATCCTCTCTGCCTACCCCTGCGGGGAAACGGCGTGATGGTAGTAGTAGTAGTAGTAAAAACAATCTCCTGAAATCAAGTTTTTTGATATATGACGTTGTTGAAAGGAGTGAGCGATATGTATAGAAATTGTATGAAAAAATTTAACTATATGAAATAAATATTGTCAATTTTTTAAAATATATATTGTTATTTGAATGGACATTTACCTTTAATTGCATAGAGTTCTAAAACGCCTCTACTTAAAAGATGAAAAATTCTTTTGTCATAGTATGATGTATCATTCCTCCATCCATTTTGAGTTTTTTGGCAACCGAGTCTTAAAAATGGTCTCTGTAAAAATTTTCTACCCTCGAAATGGCGAAAACATTTCTTTAAAGCATCGCTGAGGGGAAAATTCTCAAATTCAACCGAAGGACTCTCAAATTCTCTTAAAAATACCGTTGAATTTATGTATAATGGCATTTTGGTATTTTCAACTGTTGATTCTGGATGATTTTGCATTTTTGATGCGGTACTAATTTGATTATCACTGATGCATTTAGTTTCTTCGTTATTAGAATTTAAATGTATAGACTCCTGCGGCATATGAATATTAGATTTGAAATTGTTTTTGTGTGAAGCGTTGGTGTGTTTAGAATCATCTATCGTGCCTTTTATCGCCATTTTATGATAACAGCAAGGCATTATCGCAATCCCAGCGCATAATTCCATGTGTAGGAATAGTTTAAGTGCTGTTATCGTAAGATCCGCACACGCATGAAGACCAACGATAACAAAATTTTGAGCATTCGGGAAGAATTCCCGGATGAAATGGTCAATGGCTGCTTCGGAGTTAGTTGTGACATAGTGGTTAACGAATTTGACGAATTTATTTGACTTTTTGAAATATTTTTCTTGTCGCTTTTTAGCGTTTTCAACATTTTTAAGGCTTCCTTCAATTCCAAGTACTTGATAACCAAATTTGTCATGTAAGTGTTGACTGAGGTAACCCTATAAAAAATGAATAAATAAATATATTTATATATATATGAATATATATATTATTATTTTTTTTATTAATTTTTTTCTTTTTAACTTTTTTTAACTGTGTGGCCTTCCAACCTCTCTGACTTCCCCTGCGGAGTAACGGCGTGGTGCAGTAGTAGCAGGTAGGAAGTCGAGAGGTTTTTTTGTATGTTGGGTATAAATTGGGGACTGCATCTATCCTGTTGTGGCTCGTGTGGTCTCATTCATTGAATGGTCAGCACTTGCAGCACCTGAAAGGCATGTTCTTCAAACCCTTATCAGCACCCCAATGGTGCATAGGGCACTGCATAATATAAACGCAGTATTATTTTGATCGTTCACACATCGCTCACTCCTTTCAAGAACGTCATAAATCAAAAATCGACAATTTTGAGTTGTGCATGTTTTCGTAATGCCCAGAAAATGTACTATATCCCAGCCAAAGAGGCATATTTTTAACTTAATATTTACCCGCTACAGGGCAAAAAGTGTTATTTTTGCATTTTGAAGAAATGGTATTATTTAATTATTTTTTTAAACATACTAAATAGTTTTCAAATGGAGAAAAAATATTCAGGTTTTACCTAAAAAGATCTGTTGCACAGTAAAAAGTTAAATAAGTGGCTTGATATTTATTTTTAAAACATTGTATTTTATGTTTGAACTTTAAAAACGTTCTCCTGAAATATCAAGTTTTTTGATTTATGACGTTCTTGAAAGGAGTGAGCGACATGTAGGAAAGGTGATCAGCCCTCCACTTCAGGTACCAGTCCAAGGTAATATTGAATAAATATTAGAGTGAAAAAATCACTTATATTTATTTGACCCCCCTCTCCTGGGAATCGAACCCGGAAGCTCTCGGCAGCTGAGCGTGCTGACCACTATACTACGGAGGCGGACAAAAGGTGTGTAATAATTCAAATACCAAAGTAATTACCAAACCACAGCCGAGGTCAACTACTAAAGAGACATCCTTCAAAATACATAATTCACGAATCTTCCGGGAGAGTTCCGTGATCTCGTGTTGCTTTTTGGGACTCAATCCGGGAATCGGCTTCCAATTCCCGTTCGATTCCCATCCGACGCCATCTTTGCGATCCGTCGGCTGCGCAAAACGGCGGAGTTTGTCGAAAAATCCATCAAAACATCTTTCTGACGTCAAAAAGGTCATATCTATAATTTCTTCATGTGTCCAATTCGTTAGCTGTTCAAGCCAAGAATTTGGGAATTTTTTTAACACATTTTTGGACAGTATTGCCGTATTGGAATGCTTGAATAGGAAATCGTATTTGGATAAAAATTTGATGGTATTGTAAAAGTACGAATCAAAGGTTTCGTACGCTCTTGGAAGGGCCATTTTTGATATTTTTACATAGTTGATCAATTGATCAATGGTGATCAATTCCTCTTCTTACTGAACACGTTGACTGCCACGGCAATTTTCGGAATTCCGGCCTAAAAAGCCAATTCAATTTTATCATATTATATGTATTATTAATAATAAAACCCTTATCCGCAAACCAATGGTGCATAGGGCACTGCGTCATATAAACGCAGTGTTATCTTGATGGTATACACATGAAGGAAAGGTGATCAGCCCTCCGCTTCAGGTACCAGTCCAGGGTAATATTGAATAACTATGACAGTGAAAAAATCACTTATATTTATTTTACCCCCCTTGGGAATCGAACCCGGGACCTCCAGAACGGTAGGCGAGCGTGCTGACCATTACACTACGGAGGCGGACAGAATCTAATTATAGTACATAACTATATTTCCTTATTATTTTTTGACATCTCATCAAAGATGAAGAAGAATATGGAAGTCTGGGCATTTACGGGGCTGACGACCGTCATAGGCTGGTTTAAGTGATCACTTTACACACGTGTAACATTCACCAATTCTACCCATTTTTGACAACCACACTACTCAAATTCTTGGAAGTTCTATATGTATGAACCAATTCAGAAACCTTGTTCTTGAATCACTAGAACTTCACTAGAGACATCTATTGGTGAGATGAAAAGAAGCTTTTTATTGAGCAGAACTATATTTTCTGTTCGTTTATTAATAAATTTTCTACAACATTTTGAGTGTGTCCAAATACTCATTCACAAATCTGGTTTATCTCCAATCATATTGATCTATCAAAAAACTTGATTTTTCAGGAGATCGTTTTTAAAGTTTAAAAATATAATGAAATGTATTAAAAATAAATATCAAGCCACTTATTGAACTTTTTACTGTGCAACAGATCTTTTGAGGTAAAACCTGAAGGTTTTTTCTCCATTTGAAAAATATTTGGTATATTTAAAAAAATAATTAAACAATACCTTTTCTTCAAAATGCAAAAACACCACTTTCTGCCCTGTAGCGGGTAAATATTAAGCTAAAAATATGCCGCTTTTGCTGGGATGTAGTAAATTTTCTGGGCATTCCGAAAACATGCACAATTGAAAATTGATAATTTTGATATATGACGCTGAAAGGAGTGAGCGAGTTGTCAAAACATAACCTCTTTGAATCAAATGTCAAATGAGAAACGTCAAACAGCATTGTTGCCAGTATATATATTTTTTATTTGGTTGATAAAAGTACCTACCCACTCATGAAATTTTTTTTTTAAATAAATTTTACTCTCACGAGCTCTGGTCTAACCTGGTAAAATGGGAAAGAAAGAAAAGAGGAAGCACACATTTCTGAAATGTTTAATTCAACAATGCTTGTGAGCATACAGTATTTAAGTTGCTGTCAAGAAGCATGCTGCTGCCATGGGAAACGTTTAGTACTGCGTGAATTGTTGTTATGTTCAACCGATGGCGCTGCCATTGCGATTAAAAAAGCTCCTAAACAAAACATGTTTTTACCTGCGAAAAATTAGCTTTATCAAAGTTCCAATGCAATAAAATAAAACACCAATTTTTTTTAACATATTTTAAAATACATGAAAATATTTGAACTTAACTAATAAATAAAAATAATACAATTTTGAACACAGATAATTTTAAGTAATATAATATCTACAATATTACGCTAGTTAAAAAAAAATAATAACTCATATTTGTTCACATGTCATCCGACACCGGTGTGACAACCTCCCAGTTCTCACCATCCTTTTCCAAAGGCAATTCGCACGATGAATTCTTCCCCATACCGATCACGCACTTGCCTACGGCCAACCCGACACCTTCGCTTAGATATTTCTCACACACGGTGGCAAGATCTTTTGCGGTGACGTTCAATATCTCGCTTCTATGTTTTTGCAGCATCTCTCTGCTCAGTCCGTGCAAGAACTCATCGACGCCTTTGTAAAATTCGGCCACGGGCGCGTCCAGCTGTTGCAGCACTCCGAGTTTGGCTTCAAACAATGACTGGTCGTTTAAAACGGCGTTTGAACTGCTTTTGAACCATTCCGCTGTGGCATCGAACACGTTCAAGGTGACCCGGCTGTTAGGGTCTCTGTACGAATAAAAACTGAAGATGCCATCGTTACCTAGCTTTGCTCCACCGCCGTAGGCGCCATTTTGTTCCCGTACAACAGGGTGCAAGTACTTCGAACTTAAAAACTTGGCTAGCACGCGCAATTTAGCGAAATCGGGACTTGTAAACGGCACGGTCATGATGGATTTCGCGCAGAAATTCACGGGGATGTTGAGAACGTGATGCAAGCTTTTGGTGGATGAATATCGAAGAGGCATGTGCGTGTACGATCTATCGTTTGAGCTCTTTGTTTGTTCTTTAGGTAAGGTTTTGAACATGTCTTGTACCTTAGATACGATCGAATCTCTGTTTGAATTGGTCAAATTGATAGCGGCGCGTAGCCTATTTCTATCGAGAACCGTCGTGGCTATTTTAGATACCTTTTTCATGATTGCTTCCGGAGTTTCAGTTCTGATCAAGTTCTTCATATGCTCGATGTGCCTCAAACCGCCGAGGTTTTCTTTGAGCGAAGCGCTTGGGGTGATAAGACTATTTGCGCATTGCATGGCGTACGCGTGCCCGCTGTCTGCAATCCCGGTTGTCAAATTAGACAGGTAATTCTCAAGTAGCATTTTGAAGCGTTCGACGTCTTCATACTTCGGTTTATCGAAGAGTTCCGACCACAAATCAAACATACCCTCGACGTTTTGGTCGAGGCAGTGGCTAGAGATAACGATTCCTTCCTCGAATTTAGACGGTTCGTCCGGCTTCTCCGAGACGTGAGCTCCGAGGTACAGACCGCCTGTTTTTAGATGCACCATCTGATCAAACTCCCTGAAAGAATGCTTGTTCGTGTCCAATTTTGTTGCGGTCGCATTGAACAGCGGAATCAGCATTTTGAGATCGTTTGGAAGGTCCGCGGTGTTCAGAACGCCTTTGAAATATGTGACGTTGTTTGTATTTGCCTCGCAAATTTGCAGGGGAACTTTTCCTACCGATATTTGATCAAAATGTACAGGGTCCAGTGTCTTTGGTATATCCTGCAGAGAGAGGCAAGGTAGTATGTCCAAATTCTGCTGCGCTTTTTGAGAATCGGCAAGTTTTAAGCCTTCGTTATAAATATTTTTCTTGTCGTCTTCGGTCAGTTGCGCGATCTTCTCGTTCAACAGATCGGCCTCCATTCTGTGGACATTATCTTCGTATTTTTCATCTGGCACCATTGTGAGAGTGAGTTTGTGACTGTTTCTTTTGAAATAGTGTTCGACTCTATCGGAGAGGTAGCGTGGATTTTTCAAGTTCTGTTTGAATTTTTCTAAGAATGTGCTCACTCGCAAAGCTTCCAAGATGGGTCCTTCGTGATTCCAGAGCGGCACTAGGTTGAACAGGGTGTTGAGGCCGAACCTCGTATGTTGGTGCTTGATAGACAATTCAATGCCGTGTAAAACGGAAGCGATATGATTCTTATCAAATCCTTCCTCTATGATCCTGTTTAGAGTCTCGTCAATTATCTTTTTGACCTTGTCAAACTTGTCGACTTCCAAGTCCTGCAGTCCTATCAAAAACATGGTGTCCTTCATATGAGGATCGTACCCGGTGACTGAGCTGTAACCTCCAGAGATATTGGGTTCGATCAGGCTTTTATAGAACGGAGAATTGGGACCAGTGACCATCAACTCACTTAAAAATTGCAGGACAAAAGTTTCGTATACGTCCGTGATATCGTTCATCAAATAACCGACGGCGATTTGGTTTTGCTTTTCGAACGGAGCACCCATCTTGTCGAAACGGCTCGTGATTTGTTGCTCCATGGGTTTTTTCCACCTAGGCTGAGACGGGACGCGACTGTAGGATGAGTGTATGCCATCGTATTCGCCCAAGTATAATCGGTCGCATATTTCCAGGTTACGTTCGAGGGGGAAGTTGCCGTATGAATATATGCGAGCGTTGCTCGGAGAGTAGTATTTCTGATGGAACTCTTTCAACTCTTCGATTGTCAAGTTCGGAATGAGCAGGGGATCGCCCCCGGAGACATATCCGTAAGTGTGATCGGGTAGAATCGTATTCAGGAACTTCTGGCCGAAGATAGACGCATTTTCCGAAAAAGCGCCCTTCATTTCGTTGAAAACTACGCCTTTGAACGTGAGAGGTGACTTTGAATCATTCAGATCGGAATGTTCGAGCCTCCAGCCTTCTTGAAGGAAATCTTGCCGGTTCAAGTGTGGTTGAAACACGGCGTCCAAGTAGATGCTTTGCAAGTTGCGGTAGTCGACTTCGTTTTGAGAAGAAAACGGGTAAAACGTATAGTCTGGTCCCGTCATAGCGTTCATGAATGTGGCGAGCGAACGATTCAACATTTTGAAGAACGGATCACGCACGGGATATTTTTTAGAGCCGCATAAAACAGTGTGTTCCAGGATGTGCGGCAACCCCGTGGAATTGAATGGAGTCGTTCTAAAATTGATTGAAAACACATTGTTTGAATCGTCTCTTTGCAGATGAAGGTATTCAGTTTTTGACTTTTCGTGTTTCAGTAATATAGCCGTCAGGTTGAAATCTTTGACAAATTGGATATCGGTGCACAGGAATCCGTTGTAGACATTTCCGACGCTGAATTGACCCGCCTGGCCGTTGCTGTTTTTTTCCTTCAAGGCGGGTTGGGCACTCAAGTGTCTAGGATACACCAGCTTCAAATTTTGTCTGGTGATCTTCCGCGCCACGAAAGAACAAGCTCCAAAGCAGCGCAACATTTTTTAATATCTCGTTTTGTGGCTGAGTAATCTGAAAAAAAATATATATTTATTTAAACATATCGTAGTCGTACAGGAGAAAGTGACCAACTAACAAAACGCAAAAAAACCAATATACGATAAAATCACCAATATACTGAAGTACCCTATGCACTATTTTGTGCGAATGAGGGTCAGAAGAATCACCAACTCGTGCCACTCAAATATAGAAAGTTATGTGCCTTTTATGGCGATTTCTAAGAATATCATGGCAAAAGCTGAGATATTATTTTACGAAAATGGCGCTATATAAGTTATCCAAATTTATTATTATTATTAAAAGCACTGCATTGTCCGCCTCCGTAGTGTAATGGTCGGCATGCTCGGCTACCGTTCTGGAGGTACCGGGTTCGATTCCCAGGGGGGTTTAATAAATATAAGTGATTTTTTCACTCTAATATTTATTCAATATTACACTGGACTGGTACCTGAAGTGGAGGGCTGATCTTTCCTTCATGTGTAAACGATCGAGATAACACTGCGTTTCTATGAAGCAGTGCCCTATGCACCATTGAGGTGCGGTAAGGGTTTTATTATTTTATTATTAAAAGCACAAGAAATATTAACAGATCTTTATTTGTCCCCCCAACAGGTCATAGTCCTGTCATCTTCCATGTAAAATAACACATTTAAATGCCTGTTTAGCCTTAGAAGGTTAAACAGGCATTAAGCCAATAGATTGGCTTACACAACGTTAAAAACACAGTGAAAATACGAGAAAATTATAACAATTCGTGTATAAAATCATTTCAAAACACAAAATTTGTTTTTTATATATTCTCATTTGTTATATTTTCACAATTTTTATATTTTCTCATATGTTTATTTTAAATATACTTCTCACCTTATGTTTTTCTCATTTATTTCTTTTAAATATGTTTCTTATGCCTATTTATTATACCTGTTTATTGTTTTTATATTTTGCCATGTATTAGTTTTGGTTATTTAAAAAAATCTTTTTTGTAACTTTATTATTTGTGTTCCAGTCTTGTTACCCTTAATCCCATGTCCCAAGACTAGACTGGCAGTACACAACGGAGTCCTGGTTTCGACCCTAATGTATGGAAGTGAAACATGGGTTGGCAAAAGAAGGATGAAAGTAGACTGAATGCAGTCAAAATGCGATCTCTCAGAAGAATGTGCGACAAAACGATGTAAGATAGATGTTCGAATAGTGAAATAAGGAAGGAATGCAAAGCTGAGATAAGCATTATCGGTAAAATTAAGAAAGGTGTGTTGAGATGGTTTGGACATGTAGAACGAATGAGTGAGGAAAGAACGGTAAAACAAATTTATGAGGCGAATGTAGTTGGAAAAAGGAGCAGAAGAATACCGAGAAAAACTTGGCAAGATCAGGTATGCCAAATACTTGAAAGTGGCCAGGTTAGGAGTCGTAATAATCGTCGGGTATGTATGAGGAAATGCATGAACGTGGAAGAGGCGAAGAATGTTTGCAAAGAGAGATTGGTTTGGCTTTCTATTCTCTCTACCTACCCCTGTGGGGAAGCGGCGTGATGGTTAGTTAGTTAGAAAACACAATGAAAATACGATAAAATTATAAGAATTCATGTATAAAATCATTTAAAAATACAGTATATAGTGCCTTTCTCACCACTCTAAATAACAATTTATAAATATATCTTATTTGTTATTATTTTCCCACTGCTTACTTATTGCTTCATTTCTTTAATTAATTGCACTATCCAAAAATGTTATTCACATAACCTAACTTCGAAATTGAAGTCCGAAACGTCAAAACTATATTTTCACGATCGCTAGTGTTGTCATATGAAGGAATGAAGAATAAATAAACATCAGAATAAGTACCTACGTGACGGACAACTAAAAAAATCTCAAAGGAATTTGAAATAAGCCCGTTAGTTATTTTTTATATGGTAAAAGCATTGATAAATGTATGCTATTGTAATAAAATAAAATACTGTAATAAGTACTGACAAGTAACTACTTATTTCACTTGGCACGATCAAGTATGCCAAATATTTGAAAGGTGTCAGGTTAGGAGTCAAAACAATTGGCGGGTATGTATGAGGAGATGCATGAACGTGGATGAGGCGAAGAATGTTTGCAAGGACAGAGTGGTGTGGCGTTCTATTCTATCTGCCTACCCCTGCGGGGAAGTGGCGTGATGATTAGGTACTTTTTATTTTTAAGTACCTACATATTGTACTAATGTGCAAAGGCAAATAGCCGCAAGTTAAAAACATTAGTTTTGAGATAAACGATTTTAAAGTTAACTTAAAATGATGCTTTTTGCCAACACACATGTAGCAAATTAAAACAATTTTGCGGCCATTTGGATAATGAATATCTCGGTAGAGGAAAGAGATACAACAAAATCTGTAATTGTATATCGCTCACTCCTTTCAAGAACGTCATAAATCAAAAAACTTGATTTTCAGGAGAACGTTTTTAAAGTTTAAAAATATAATGAAATGTATTTAAACTAAATATAAAGCCACTTATTGAACTTTTTACTGTGCAACAGGTCTTTTTAGGTAAAACCCGAAGGTTTTTTCTCCATTTGAAAAATATTTAGTACATTTAAAAAATAATTGAAAAACTTTCTGCCCTATAGCGGGTAAATATTAAGTTTAAAATATGCCTGTTTTGCAAGGATATAGTACATTTTTTGGGCATTCCGAAAATATGCACAGCTGAAAATTGAAGATTTTTGATTTATTACGTTCTTGAAAGGAGTGAGCGATATGATAGAGACCAGTAACAACAATGCTTTGAGCCGTGTTACGCCAAACAGCAATTATCTACGGCTACTTGACTTTACACATTACTGTAAGTCATAGATGCTAAAATCGAAGTGGAAATATAGATATAAAGACGTTTTAAAACCTTTTCACCGGGGTGGTTTTACTCTCAAAGGTCCCAAAGGTGACGGATTAGAGAAGTTCTACTGTATTATTACTATTATTATTATTAACGATCAGTAGAACACTTTACGGCAGACTGGAGTGCTGTCTTAATCTTATTAATGTCGTCTGCAAAGCATTTGGAAATGTCTGGAAAGCACTTAATAGCTAATAATCGTAAGTGCTCTCGTGAATGCAGAAAAATAGTGTTTTATGACGTTAATGCAGGGGTGACTGAATCTTCTTCTTCTTCCCTGTCAATTTAACGATAAATTACCCAAATATTTTAACACCTAAAGCCCGATGCCCTCAAACAAAACGCGCCCAGCGGTGGTGGGTCTGATCTGACCCAGTACAGAAATCGCCTTTTAGGCGTTTTTTGTAGGGTTTTTATATTTTATATATTAATCAAAATAAGCTACATAGCAATAGGATAATGTGTCATAAGTTTTTTATGAGAATTTTCAAGTTTTTGATAGTTTTGAATTTAAATTATCCAAGCGCATCATTTTACACGCGAACTCGACCGAGCGCAGCTGCTAACTACCACCGCGTAGCATGTCGCATCCGCGTGAGGCATGATCGGCATGAAACAGTGGTTGTAAACATGTTTATTTTTACTGAATTCAAATAATTTGTGTTTTTAATTTTTTAACTATATTTTAATTCAACATCATGAAAGATAGAATTTTTAACTTTTATTTGTTATCTTCAAATATAAAACGTGGCGGTTAGCTCCAAAAACCACAAAATGATTCTAGGATTTTGACTTGAGTCAATTCAAGATAAATTTTTGTCCATAATGCAATTAAAATTTATTTTAAATACAGTGAAAATGGTAAAATATTCATTGAAAAATATAAACAGAATTGCCCGAAATGGTGTAAATATTCATTTAATGTTCGCCATTTCTTACATAGATTTGCGGGTCTTAGAAATTATGAATATAATTTTGTACGGTACTAAATAAAATTAATTTTTGGGTATAAATTATTTTTATATACAAGTTCGTTAGACATAATAGGTAACAAAATTAATTTTAATATTGACAAGTAAATTATTATCAAAAAATCAGAAGACAATCGCTACTTTTCTTGTTAAAATCGATGTCTTCATCACTTACTGACATTTCTTACAAAACCACGTTTTCTGTTTCACTTTCAAATTCTGTATCTAAGGTTCTTGAATTCTAAATCACTGTCATCTACACTACTTTCTCACTTTTCTTTCAATTTTAGAACTGTCCAAAAGTCGTCCAATCTCGTTATGAAATATTTAATTTTTTCCTCCCATTCATTGTGGTAAAGTGTCGAAAAGATTTTTTTTTAAAAAAATAGAAATTGTTCAAACATAAAACAGTTTATTGTGAAGTTTTGAAGTTAGTAACTTTGTGTGTGTCGGTGTTGTATATATATACATAAATCTATTATATACTATATATTACCACTATTTGTGGTATTTTCTAAGTAAAACTTACATTAAAAATGGTTAGATTTTACCAAAAAGTAACTGTCGAATCAATTTATGAAAATATTAACAACTTATGTAATAATTACACTTTTTTTAAACGTGATCCTTAGTATTTTTCATACAAGTAAACAAATAAATCAGTTTCACAAATAAAACGAATGTAAAAAAAAAACAATATACAGAATCAATCGCCAAAGATTGACAATGTTTGCTTTTGTTTTGGGGAGTTCGAAGGCACGGCAGACGGCACACTAACACATTGATAGCGAACAACTGACCTATCTCAATATGATTTTTGATCTTTTATTTGTTCTTTTTTTTTAAATAACTCATTCGAATCTGGTCCGATAATTTTTGTTTTTATCTCAATTTGTAGGTAATTGTTTGAAGAACGATTACACTGAAGGAAAACGACGTAAAAAAATTACCTATTAAGTAATTAATAATTTTCCTCGATGGTGGGTCTGATCAGACCCACCATCGCGGAGGAGGTGTTAAGGATGAAATAGTTTTAAACAAAAATTTTCATGAACGTATTACTAGAAATAAGGATAAAATAAGACTGCCATTGTTGAAAAAAACCTAGTCGCAAAATTGTATAATGTATAGGTAAGGGTTTGAAAATGTATGATGTGATGCCTGAATGTATGAAGAATGAAAAGAGTCTGAAAGAATTTAAAAATAAATGTTTTGTTTACTGTAAGAAGATGTAAATGTATTAAAAATAAATATTAAGCTACTTTTTGAATGTATCAAACACTCTACATAATGTACGATAATGTCTTAATAAGACGAAACGCGTCATATATTATCATATATAATAATAATAAAACCCTTATCCGCACCCCAATGGTGCATAGGGCAGTGCATCATATAAACGCAGTGTTATCTTGATCGTTAACACATGAAGGAAAGGTGATCAGCCCTCCGCTTCGGGTACCAGTCCAGGGTGATATTGAATAAATATAACAGTGAAAAAATCACTTATATTTATTTGACCCCCCCTGGGAATCGAACCCGGGACCTCCAGAACGGTAGCCGAGCGTGCTGACCATTACACTACGGAGGCAGACATATAATAATAAATATATTAAAAATATATATCAAGCTACTTATTGAATTTATCAAACACTCTACAACATTACGACGTGCGTTTGATAATGTCGTAATACGACGAAACGCGTCACATATTATCATATATATGTAAATAAAAGTATAATTCAATCCATAACCGTGTTTAATTTTGGATATATTACCCAACAATTGTAATCGATTATCGGAAAAGAAACTGTTACCATCAGTCACATCTCTAACGAGGCGTAAACCTTTGCTCTATTTGAACTTTACCGGGTTGAAATTGATAGTAATCTCTGGATTACTCCGGTTCCTCCAGACGTTGCATTTGCGATGTTTGCGTTTAATAAATAACGCGAAATAATATAAGCTAAACAAAATGGCGGACGGTGTAATCTCGTCAAAACTGGGATCAAGATTAATGGACGTTATGACGCTAGATGGGCGATTAGTGACTCACGTTTAAATCCGTAATATGAAATGTATTTAAAAATGTGGATTTAATACTTTTCCGTTTTCAAATGACGCCGTGAAATGCGAAATACAGTGGAAAATTACAAATAATAAATATATTTTTTTAATCTCACCAATAGATGTCTCTAGTGAAGTTCTAGTGATTCAAGCAATATGTTTCGAAAATCAACCATATATAAAGAAGAACCAAGAATTTCAGTAGTGTGATTGCGAATGTTTTTGCCTAGAATTTTCACTCACGAATTACATGAAATTATAGTAACTTTAAAAATAAAGAGTAAATCCACTCACGAGTAGGCATAGGCTATGAAACTTATAAAGTTAAACTTTATAAGGGGGGTGGGAGGGTGGACCATAGACATCAACAAATAAAGCCGCCATTAATTTGGCAATGTAACCAATATTAAAACAGCTCCATCGTTTCTGTGACGTCATTCATTACCAACTTACAAAAATTACGTTTTTTCGAAGGTGAATTTTTCAAATGAAAATTTTGAACGAAAAAAATAATTATATCGGCTGTTATAAACACTTCACGAGTCTAATACAATCCTTTATAGGTTGAGTATGTTAAATTAGGTATTCCTCCCGTCTGATAATGATCCATTCCTGGTACAACGTTATTCTATTCCAATACATCGGTAGAGAAAAAAAAATCAAAGACACATATAAAATATCGTCTAGGGAAGCCGTGTTATATTTCTCTTACAAAATTGAAATATTCTCTGTATGCATTTTCAATGCATTTGCTTCAAACGCAAAGCAACCATTTCGAATGGAAAGAAAGCTTAGTAATGTCGTCAATTCATCTTTGAATACAATATTATTATGCTGATGAAAACTGCATTGTGTGTTATCCATATATAAAAAAAAATCGTCAATTTTCAGTTGTGCGTGTTTTCTGAATGCCCAGAAAATGTATTATATCCCAGAAAAAGCGGCATATTTTAAACATAATATTTACCCGCTACAGGGCAGAAGGTGTTGTTTTTGTGTTTTGAAGAAGAGGTATTGTTTAATTATTTTTTTAAATATACTAAATATTTTCCAAATGGGGAAAAAAACCTTCAGGTTTTACCTAAAAAGAACTGTTGCACAGTAAAAAGTTCAGTAAGTGGCTTGATATTAATTTTTAATATATTGTAATATATTTTTAAACTTTAAAAACGTTCTCCTGAAAAATCAAGTTTTTTGATTTATGACGTTCTTGAAAGGAGTGAGCGATATGTCAGTTGTGTATGTTTTCGGAATGCCCAGAAAATATACTATATCCCAGCAGAAGCGGCATATTTTTAACTCAATATTTACCCGCTACAGGGCAGAAAGTGTTGTTTTTGCGTTTTGAAGAAAAGGTATTGTTTAATTATTTTTTAAAAATACTAAATATTTTTCAAATGGAAAAAAAACCTTCAGGTTTTACCTAAAAAGATCTGTTGCACAGTAAAAAGTTCAATAAGTGGCTTGATATTTATTTGTGATACAATTTATTACATTTTTAAACTTTGAAAACGATCTCCTGAATTTTTTTTTTGATATTTGAAGTTGTTGAACGGAGTGAGCGATATGTGGAGGTCCTCACCAAAACGTTACATTTCCATTTTAAATGATTTTAAGTAATCAGGAATTCTAGCTTGTAAAATTGTTACGTTTTGGTGCGATTCAATGATTTCATATTGGTTTAACACAGGATTGGTCACGTTTTGTCGCAACTTTAATGAAGATTCCGATAGAATACAGTCAACAGAACAGATTTGCATTTAAATGATTTTTTCTGCAATATTGGAAATATAAGTTTTTGGTGACGACCTCCACATATAGAGCCTGTGAAACATGGCTCATATTCTCCTTCTTCAAACCCTTATCCGCACCCCAATGGTGCACAGGGCACTGCATCATATAAACGCAGTGTTTTCATGATCTGTTTTGAATATTGAAAGCATTAACTTTGTGGATCATCTTGATATATTATTTCGAGAAATAAAAATACTTTGTGTTTTGATCCACTCACATTTTTATTTAACCAACTAGTTTCGGCAACAACCTGTTGCCCTCTTCAGGGTTACATTTATTATTGTAATAAATGTAACCCTGAAGAGGGCAACAGGTTGTTGCCGAAACTAGTTGGTTAAATAAAAATGTGAGTGGATCAGAACACAAAGTATTTTTATATCTCGAAATAATATTTTCATGATCTCTTTGAATTTTTAGAAATTTATATCCGCTGAGCGATATTTAAAAAAAAAAACATCCATATTCCCAAAACGGTTCCCGCTAACGAAGAAATTCCCGACGTTCATCAAATTAACAGCGGGATGCCTTACAAATTAAAAACGGGATAAATTTTACACCCATTTTTTGTAGCAATAACACGTTGACACGTGTAACAAATTCGATGTAAAAACATACAAGGTTACATTACTCTCCTATTCATTCGTTTCATTCGAACCCTTATCCGCACCCCAATGGTGCATAGGGCACTGCTTCATATAAACGCAGTGTTATCTTGATCGTTAACACACGAAGGAAAGGTGATCAGCCCTCCGCTTCAGACACCAGGATAATAAAGAATAAATCTTAGAGGAAAATAAAAAAAATCATTTGTATTTATTTGATCCCCATCCTGGGAATCGAACAAGGGACATACAGAACGGTAGCCGAGCGTGCTGACCATTACACTACGGAGGCGGACACCTATTTTACACGTAACTGGACTGGTGCCTAAAGCGGAGGGCTGATCAACTTTCCTTCATGTGTAAACGATCAAGATAACACTGCGTTTATATGAAGCAGTGCCCTATGCACCAACGGGGTGCAGATAAAGGTTTTATTATTATTTATTATACGCACCACAGAGCAAAAAATGGGTCGATAGAAGAATTTTTATCGTGTTCAACCAACAAATTTCAAGATGGCGGATCAAGGCGATCTAATTTCCCGCGCTTTTAAGAATAAACCGTTGTTTTTCCCGGCAAGGAGAAAACAAGTATCCGCTTCCGCTCAGCTTCCGACAACTAGTACTTACCGGAAGGAGTGGTAGGTATACTACAAGTTACTATTTACCTTTCAGGCACACCTCAATACATTTAATTTAGTGGATAAATATCACGATGTGTGATTTTTAGCTAATAAATTGAAATGAAAAATCACAAGACTATCGGTAGCATTCTTATTGTAATCTGTAGGGAACTAAGGGAGATATGAAGGTTTAAACTTTACATATTTTAATAAAACGAAAAACGTGCGTTCGCATACGTCATCAAATTTCCGTCATCGAACGTTTTATGACGTCATATGGTTTATTGTCTATGGTTTATAGAGCTGTAATAGTAGTAGTGTGGATTGTTTTTTTACCACTGCACTACCATTTGTGTTATACAAATATGAGGGGAGGGGGGAAAATGTGGTAAACATTTTGTGCAATTTTAAGTGTGTAAAAAGTGCTATGGTGGTGACGGGTGGTATTGTTTGCATGCTGTGTAGTGATTGTCCTGACGAAGAGACGGGTACGCCTCGAATCCGGTAGACATAAAAATCTCGGTGAATGGTTTTATACTAATATTACTAGAATGGGTGAACGATCAAGAGTTAATTTTATAAAAATTGTAAAATGTTTTTATTCATAATTTTTCTCTCTTTTTTGTGTGTATATTAGGTTAAAAATTTTAAAAATAATGAAAAATATATTCAAAAAGAACTCCACCGACAAGACACACAAGGTGGCTTGGTGGGTCTCTGTAATTATTTTTTGAAAAAACTAACTAACTAACTAACCATCACGCATCTTCCCCGCAGGGGTAGGCAGAGAGAATAGAGCGCCACACCACTCTGTCCTTGCAAACATTCTTCGCCTCTTCCACGTTCATGCATCTCCTCATACATACCCGCCGATTGTTACGACTCCTAACCTGACCACTTTCAAGTATTTGGCATACCTGATCATACCATGTTTATCTCGGTCTTCCTCTGCTTCTTTTCCCACTAACATTCGCCTCATAAATTTGTTTTACCGTTCTTTCCTCACTCATTCGTTCTACATGTCCAAACTATCTCAATACACCTTTCTTAATTTTATCGATAATGCTTATGTCAGCTTTGCATTCCTTCCTTATTTCACTATTCGCACATCTATCATACGTCGTTTTGTCGCACATTCTTCTGAGAGATCGCATTTCGACTGCATTCAGTCTACTTTAATCCTTCTTGCAAAAGAAGGATGAAAATTGGCAACAACTCCATGTTTCACTTCCATACATTAGAGTTGGAACCAGGACTCCGTTGTGCACTGCCAGTTTAGCTTCCGCTGATAGGTTTTTATTTGCTATAACTGATTTCAGTGCACCATTTTTTGAATATGTTTAAAATTGTGATTTAAATAAATTTATACAATTTATGTTAGTAAAAAAACAAAAAAAAACTAGCATTTTTGTTAAAAAAATATAAAGTAAAAATGACTAACCACAAAGTAAATGCTTTAAATATTTATAATATTGGGAATACAAATTTATGTCGCTCAGACGAATGTGCGGCAAAACGTTGTATGATAGAGTAGATGTTCAAAATGGTGATATCAGGAAATAATGAAGAAGGCCAAGATAAGCATTATTAATCAAATTAAGGAAGGTGTGTTGAGATGGTTTGGGCATGTGGATCGAATGAGTGAAGAAAGGATAGTAAAACTAATGTATGAGGCGAATGTGGTTGGTATTAGAAGCAGGGAAACACCGGAGAAAACGTAGTCGTTGTTGTGCGTAGTCAAGTCTGGAATCGGAATAATCAGCGGATATGTATGAGGAGATGCATGAATATGGAAGAGGCGAAGATTGTTTACAAATACAGATTGGTGTGGCGGTTTATTCTCTCTGCCTACCCCTGCGGAGAGGCGGTGTGATGGTTAGTTAGCTACAACATCCAGATCAACCTAGTTTGATGGATGGATGTAAGGTACTGATGGGATGAAGCTACCAGGAGTACAGAAAGGCGCAGGAGGTATTTGGTACCCATGCTAGTTAGTTACATACAACCTTTCTATATAATTCAATAACACACATACATTCTGATATTCCACTCATCACTTCCATACAAACTCCATGAAGCTACCAGGAGTACAGAAGGATACAGGTGGTATGTATTTGGAAGAAGCCAGTGGAGTTGTCTCGCGGCTGCAATGAGAATGCTCTGGGAAAACTTGGCATGATCAAGTATTGCAAATACTTAGGCGCAGTCAGAATGTGGCGTTCAATTCTCTCTGCCTACTCCTGCGGAGAGGCGGTGTGATGGTTAGTTAGCTACAACATCCAGATCCACCTAGTTCTATGAATGGATGTAAGGTACTGATGCCATGAGGCTACCAGGAGTACAGAACGGCGCAGGAGGTATTTGGTACCCATGCTAGTTAGTTAGTTAATTATTATTTTTACTATAGTACTACGAAGGGATACATACAACCTTTCAATACAATTCAATAACACACATACGTTCTAATATTCCACACATCACTTCCATACAAACTTCATGAAGCTACCAGGAGCACAGAAGGATGCAGGAAGTATTTAGTACCCAGTACCCATACTAGTTAGTAAGTTTATAATTATTTTTTCCTAATAACGAAGATCAAGGGTTGGTGTTGAAATAAAAGACAATTGTGCTGTTCTGACCGCAATACTTTTTATTTATATATATACTATACCTTATTCAAAACATACTTAATAAACCTATATTAATGTAACATTTCCATACTTAAATATCTAAATTATATATTATACACATTTGATATTAATAACATAGGAAAGTACTTTCTTGAATTCTAAAAAAAACATATGAGGTGCTTAGATAACCGAAAATGAAGAAAAACCATTAAAATGTAAGTATTTCAATAATATTTTTAATATATATATATATATATATATATATATATATATATACATATACCAATAATTTAGATCAAGTTGTTATGTTATTGGGAAAAGAAGCAGAGGAAGACCGAGAAAAACATGGCACGATCAGGTATGCAAAATACTTGAAAGTGGTTAGGTTAGGAGTCCTAACAATCGGCGGGTATGTATGAGGAAATGCATGAACGTGGAAGTGGCGAAGAATGTTTGCAAGGACAGAGTGGTGTGGCGCTCTATTCTCTCTGCCTACCCCTGCGGGGAAGCGGCGTGATGGTTAGTTAGTTAGTTAGTTAGATCAATATTTCTTTGATAATTTTCTATTTTTCTTCTTTAGTGTAGAACATATCATAGTCGTACAGGAGAAAGTGACCAACTAACAAAACGTAAAATGTCCCAGGAGGACCATTTAAGTCACCTTTGCTTGGCAACAAAATAAACATCAATGCAGTTAGTCATTTTTACCAAGTCAATATATTATACTTCCAAGTTTAAAATCCTTTGGGATATTTTCAGGGCAATATTAAGCTAGTAAGATATCAAATAGTCAATGATCACGTTTTTGTAAGAAATTGGCCACTTTCTTCTGTATGACTACGATATGCTTGTAAAAGTATTTTTACTGAAGTATTTGAAATAGTGTTATTTTATTTTGAAAATATGATGTTTCTAGCTTTTCTTCAGTGTTTTAATTACTTTTTATAAATAAATTTAAAAATGAAATAACTTTATAACGTTCGTAAAAATTTTCCAGCCCAAAAAATTTACAAACATTATACGTTTTTTTAATTTTTTTAAATCAATAAAAACATAAATATATATTTTACTGCATAAAGAATTAAAATATATACCTAGTAATTGATGATATACATATAATAAGAATAAACATTTAAAAAATTAAACGAGGATTCACAAGAGCACTAAATTGATTAATTATTTTTTTAAATCTCAATTGACTTTTGTTCTCCTTTCCTACCTAACAGTCCTTCTCCATTTCCTTTTTCAAGCAGCATTTATATCCATTTTGAGCTTCTTCACCTACGACATCTGTATCTTATCAAAAATGTACCACCGATCGATAAAAAGTATGTATGTTAGATCACAAGATATATAATGCAGGATTAGGTTAACACAGTAACAGCAGTAATTAGGATCAAGTTAACACAGCATCCGTCCGCCTCCGTAGTGTAATGGTCAGCACGCTCGGCTACCGTTCTGGAGGTCCCGGGTTCGATTCCCAAGGGGGGTAAAATAAATATAAGTGATTTTTTCACTGTTGTATTTATTCAATATTACCATGGACTGGTACCTGAAGCGGAGGGCTGATCACCCTTCCTTCATGTGTAAACGATCAAGATAACACTGCGTTTATATGACAGTGCCCTATGCACCATTGGGGTGCGGATAAGGGTTTTATTATTATTATTTATTATATGTGTATACAGCTTACGAAAAGTCAAACCAGACTAAAAATGGAAATTTGGCTACATTTTGATCGGTCACATCACTTTGTTTCATCCTTTGCATATTTTTAATAATTATATATATGTAATTTAACACAATTTAGTGCTCTGTTTTAAATTTCAGTAAAGTACATAATGTCTACTGCATTCTAATAATACTCTTTTATTTAATTATTAATTACTAACAAAATGTATTGGCAACATACTGCATCAGTTAATTTTTATAATTTTACGGATAATATATGATCGTGGATAGCTGGTTTCGATGTCTGGTAATTTTCTTAAGAGGCTGGAATCGTGCTGTCCCTGAAATCAGAATGAAAAAAGCCAATTAATGCTTTACACTCGTCTTTGTAAACTTCTTCGTCTATGTTGAGATATAATGTATATATGTCAAAAAAACAAATTCGAACAAAAATATATTTCATATTATTTTTTGACATCTCATCAAAGATGAAGAAAAATATGGAAGTCTGGGCATTTACGGGGCTGACGACCGTCATAGGCTGGTTTAAGTGAACACTTTACACACGTGTAACATTCACCAATTCTACCCATTATTGACAACCACACTACTCAAACTCTTGGAAGTTCTATATATAAATATATATATGAACCAATTTTGAAACATTGTTCTTGAATCGCTAGAACTTCACTAGAGACATCTATTGGTGAGATGTCAATAAAAATATGAAAAATACTCTTATAACTGGAAATAATCCAGATTTGTGGACACACTCACACACATTTATGTATGTATATATATATATATAATATATATATATATATATATATATATATATATATATATATATATATATATATATATATATATATATATATATATATATACACATATATATATACATATATTTCTGAGGAAATTTCGTTACAGCGTCAAAATTTTATCACTGTTAAAGAGTTTATATGTCACTTCGCAAAATAAGGATCTAAGGAGCCATAAAAAATACGTTTATATATATATTTAGCTCCCAAAGAAAGACACAGGATCAAATGTAAATTTCCCAATCCGCCCATATCTGATGTCCCCACGCTGTATCCTGCAAGGATCTCTAAAACTGATTTAAATTCCTATAACAATGACAGATGGATCATTCCATGTATCCATACCCGAGAAGGAAACAAATAGAAACACATTTAAATTTAAATGGGTCCTTAAACTTTATTTTAAACGAAGCATGGATTATTTTTTAAATATATTTTTTCCTTTAGATATCTTGGCGTTTCGACGCGACGTTTATTACATACAATTTATATTTGAAGCACAAGCTTTGTGTTTTTCCATTTTTCAGTATAAATCAGTAAATATAATAGTATAAATAAAATAATATAATATTAATAATGAACTGGTTCAAAATTAGTGTTGTTTTCAATAATGGGTAGAATTGGTGAATGTTACACGTGTGTAAAGTGATCACTTAAAGCAGCCTATGTCGGTCGTCAGCCCCGTAAATGCCCAAACTTCTATAATCTTCTAATCTTCTATATGTATATATATAGAAGATTAGAAGATATATATATATATTTATATATATATATATATATATATATATATATATATATATATATATATATATATATATATATATATTTATATATATATATATATATATATAATTATGTATATATATATATATATATATATATATATACATATATATATATATATATATATATATATATATATATATATATATATATATATATATATATATATATATATATATATATATATAATTATATATATATATATATATATATATATATATATATATATATATATATATATATATATATATATATATATATATATATATATATATATATATATATATATTTATATATTTATATATTTACTGTCCGTCTCCATGATGTTATGCTTTGCGTGTTTAGCTACTATGCTGGAGGTCCCGGGTGTGATTCCCAGGGGGGGTCAAATAAATACAAGTGATATTTTATTTACAACATTTTGAGTGTGTCCAAATACTTGTTCACAAATCTGGATTATCTCCAATTATAGGAGTTATTTTTCGTATTATTTTTGACATATTAACATATATAGAAGCTTCTTTCATCTCACCAATAGATATTTCTATTGAAATTCTAGTTATATATTTAGAAATTACATATATAGAAGTTCCAAGAATTTGAGTAGTGTGGTTGTCAATCATGGGTAGAATTGGTGAATGTTATACGTGTGTAAAGTGATCACTTAAAACAGCCAATGACTGTCGTAAGCACTGTAAATGCCCAAACTTCCATATTCTTCTTTATCCATGTTGAGATGTTAAAAAAAGTATTTTATTATGTGAAAAGGATTTCTGTATGTAAATTTAAATAATTGTTGATTTTTTCACAACAATATTTATTCAATATTACCCTGGACTGGTACCTGAAGCGGAGGGCTGATCACCTTTCCTTCATGTGTAAACGACCAAGATAACACAGCGTTTATATGACGCAGTGCCCTATGCACCATTGGGGTGGGGATAACGGTTTTATTATTATTTTTTATAAATTTAAATAATAAATGGGTGAATCTGGAACCGTCGGTTGACGACCCCTTCTACTGCACTCATAAGTAGTTCAATTTCGAAGTGAAAGCCTTAATAACCGTTTTTAATACAACCTTTCAGGGTAATAATTGGACGATGTTGTGAAATAGGGGTGAAAGCCATAATTACATCACTAATTGTACCCGAGTACTTGGGAGTAATGGATAAAAAACATAAAACTAATTACCTGTTATGGTACAGTGTATAAAGTAATTAATAGAACGAAGAAAAAAATAATTTGCAACTGGAAAGAATGTATTTTTTCTGAAACCAGCATCATCAAGCTATGTTTTTTTTAATCCAGCGAAATGATGAGTACTTTATCATACTTTTCCAGTTAGGTAAAGATCCATTTGTATATACGCATGTATATATATATATATATATATATATATATATATATATATATATATATATATATATATTTATATAAACATTTTGTACGCCTACTTAGTGTAAAGGTCAGCACGCTCGGCTGTCGTTCTAGAGGTCCCGGGTTCGATTCCCAGGGGGGGTCGAATAAATATAAGTGATTTTTTCACTGTAGTATTTATTTATTCAATATTACCCTGGACTGGTACCTGAAGTGGAGGGCTGATCACCTTTCCTTCATGTGCAAACGATCAAGATAACACTGCGTTTATATGACACAGTGCCCTATGCACCATTGGGGTGCGGATAAGGGTTTTTATTTTATTTTTTATTATTATTATTATTATATATATATGTATATATATATATATATATATATATATATATATATATATATATATATATATATATATATATATATATATATATATATATATATATATATATATATATATATGTATATAAACATTTTGTACGCCTCCTTAGTGTAAAGGTCAGCACGCTCGGCTGTCGTTCTAGAGGTCCCGGGTTCGATTCCCAGGGGGGGTCGAATAAATATAAGTGATTTTTTCACTATAGTATTTATTCAATATTACCCTGGACTGGTACCTGAAGTGGAGGGCTGATCACCTTTCCTTCATGTGTAAACGATCAAGATAACACTGCGTTTATATGACACAGTGTCCTATGCACCATTGGGGTGGGGATAAGGGTTTTATTATATATAAAAAAATATATATGTATATATATATATATATATATGCTGGTCTTCATATATAAATTTTTAAACGATTGATTACCCTAATATAAGGATTAAATAGTGTGAAAATAAATTTTTAATGAAGATATTACTAGAAATAAGGATAAAATAAGACTGCCATTGTTGAAAAAAACCGAGTCACAAAATTGTTTAATGTATAAGGGTTTGAAAATGTATTCTGAGGGTTATTTCGGATTCTGCTTCGAAAAATTAACTAGGACTAGTTAAAAAATCGCGGGCACCAAAATGTGTGTTGGCCTGTGTAATTGACTTTATTTTATTCATTTATTTTGTTACTGACTTTATGTTATTTATTTATTTATTCACACCAACACCCAGAGGGCTTTTACAAGTAAAAATTCAAGTTACAAAAAATAAAGAATTGTTATAAGTATAAGTTACAAAAAATATAGAGTTGTTTTAAGTATAACTTACAAAAAGTATGGAGTAGTTTTAATTAAAAGTTACAGAAAAAGAGTTATTGTAAGCATTAGTTACAAAAGAATATAGAGTTGTTATAAGTATAAGTTACAAAAAAATATAGAGATGTTATAATTAAATGTTACAAAAAATATAGAGTTGTTATAATTATAAGTTATAAAAAAATATAGAGTTACAAAAACGTTAAAAATAAGTTTTAAGTTACAAAAAAATATAGAGATGTTACAATTAAAAGTTACAAAAAATATAGAGTTGTTATAATTATAAGTTACAAAAAAATATAGAGTTGTTATAATTATAAGTTACAAAAAAATATAGAGTTGTTATAAGTATAAGTTAGATAGTTTATATGTTGCTGTTGTTAACTCAAATAAATAAATAAAAATAAATAAAACTGAAAAACTGACCTGTGGAAGCACCTGTACAGGTTTCCGATGCCCAGGTACGCGCATTTGAGGGCCCCCTTGTCCGCCGGCCCCCCGTCGGGCCTCTCCTCGGCTCTAGGGGGCTGGTCGTCCAGCGGCAGCTCGTTGGGGTTCACCTCCTCGCTGTCAGACAGGAACCCAGCTCGCTTGCCGTATCGGCTGCCCATGAAGAACCTTCATAAGGGATGATCGAGTCAATTTTACCTTAATTGAGGGAAAATTGTGAGTGCCCCTGAGTGGAAGGTTAATCTAACACTCAAATACGACCAAAATGTAATCATTTAAAATAATTTGTCAATTTTACCTTAATTTGGGGGGAATTTGTGAGTGACCTTGAGTGGAAGGTTACTCTCACTCTCAAATACAAACAAAATTTTAAGATTTAACATAATTGGTCAATTTTACCTTAATTTGAGGGGAATTTGTGAGTGACCTTGAGTAGAAGGTTACCCTTACTCTCATATACGACTAAAGTTTGATCATTTAAGATAATGTAAGTAAAAAAAATAGAAATTCCAGCATCTGTATACATATCGTTCACTCATTTCAAGAACGTCAAAAATCGAAAAACTAGATTTTTCAGGAGAACCTTATTAAAGTTTAAAAATATAATAAATGTATCTTTTTAAAAATCAAGCCACTTATTGAACTTTATACTATGCAACAGATCTTTTTAGGTAAAACTCGAAGGTTTTTTCTCCATTTGAAAAATATTTAGTATATTTAAAAAAATAATTAAATAATACCTTTTCTTCACAATGCAAATACAACACATTCTGCCCTGTGGCGGGTAAATATTAAGTTTAAAATATGCCTCTTTTGCTGGGACATGGTACATTTCCTGGGCATTCCGAAAACATGCACAACTGAAAATTGACGATTTTTGATTTATGACGTTCTTGAAAGGAGTGAGCGATATATTCACATATTTAATAGATTTATATTATCCACTGACACTTCGTGATGGAATTGCATTTTTAATTTATTATTAGATTAAAACCAATATTTTTAGCTTTTCCACTTTTTTATTTGACCAGCGACCGGGTTTCGTCGTTACCGACATCATCAGACTGGTGAGAGGCTATACAAATAGTTATGTTATATATAAAAGAAGGCAGGAGTTGATAACCATGATTTGATATAATTTTATGAGAAATTAATTTAATTTGAGTGAATTTCTGAGAAATTAATTTAATTTGAGTGAATCTCATAAAATTATATCAAATCATGGTTATCAACTCCTGCCTTCTTTTATATATAACATAACAATTTGTATAGCCTCTCACCAGTCTGATGATGTCGGTAACGACGAAACCCGGTCGCTGGTCAAATAAAAAAGTGGAAAAGCTAAAAATATTGGTTTTAATCTAATAATAAATTCACATATTTATTTACCTGTCCGTTCTGGGAGCTACCAGGACCTTCGTCTGTTGTCCTGATCGTCCATATCTCGAACCCATGTAGAATGGACGGTTGTTAGCTAAAAGAAAAAATCCGTATTACAAAACTATCTGACCAAATACCTCCTGCATCATTCTGTACTCCTGGTAGCTTTATGTCAATCCATAGATGGCAGTTGTGAACTCAATTCCGGAATGTGTTCAATAGTTTAGAGACTAGAAGGAATGTGTACTTGATGAGGCATTTTTATCCATTGTTGCGCGGTATGATCGATAATCCTGAAATTATCCGGAACATTGTTCTGTATGTTCCCGATAGTTACCTAAGACAGCGTCGACATAGATTGTTTCCCATTCCTATACACAGGACCAACCTGCCGATGGTTATGCCTGTAAGAAGAGCTACCGCTATGCTGAACAATATCACGCTGGATATTGATCTGTTCTATGTGTCTGAAGGGGTATTTCGAAGCGGGATTTTTCTACATCTTTAACAAGAGCCTTCTTGCTTACTAAAAACAAAACAATCTAGTTTCCCATTCCTATATGCAGGACGCTGCTGACGGTTTATGCCTGTAGGAAGAACTAAAAGGGACATCCTTTTTTTGCTAGGATCATGGCTACTTTATAACTAGCTTTTACATAGCATTTTTACTTTGTGTCACTCTAGCAGTCAGTTATGGCAGCTTGTTTTATTATCAATGTGTAGTTGAAAGTCGATCACAAAATGTTGTCAACACGAAAATACACATAAGAAATTGTCACGATGATGAGATACTTCCATATATCGCTCACTCCTTTCAAGAACGTCATAAATCATTTTTCAGGAGTACGTTTTTAAAGTTCAAACATAAAATACAATGTATTAAAAATAAATATCAAGCCACTTATTTTACTTTTTACTGTGCAACAGATCTTTTTAGGTAAAACCTGAATATTTTTTCTCCATTTGAAAAATATTTAGTATATTTAAAAAAATAATTAAATAATACATTTTCTTCAAAATGCAAAAATAACACTTTCTGCCCTGTAGCGGGTAAATATTAAGTTAAAAATATGCCTTTTTTGCTGGGATATAGTACACTTTCTGGGCATTACGAAAACATGCACAACTAAAAATTGACGATTTTTGATTTATGACGTTCTTGAAAGGAGTGAGCGATATGGGATATGATTTCAAGTCCCAAATAAAGAATCCATTTTTTAAAAAAATCGCAATTTTTCAAATACTCGAGGGTGATATTATGTAAACTTAACAAAAAAAATTATCATCGAGATTCTCTAACGATTTTTCTACTCCAAATGCAACACCAAGCAATTCCAGCAAAACTTCAAATATTTGGCAATCAAACATTTCAATAAACTCCCTAAAGAAATAAAAAAATAGATGATATAAAAATACTTAAGAAAAAAATTAAAGCTCTATACATTTAAATCTTGAAAAAATATACAAAAAAATACTATTATATCTTATATTATATAACATTAAACCACGAGTGTAAGTCCCTCTCCAAGCACAAGAGCACAGTCTCTTTTATGGAGAGGCACAGCGAATCGAAATATAAAAGTTCTCCATATGTATAAATGATTCAAATGTATTATGTTTTAAATAAAAATGTAAATATATTAAATGAACAAAAAAATGTGTGAAATGCTCCGCGGGCCGCAAATTGACACCCGGCGGTTGGCCACCGGGTGTCAATTGGCGGTCGCGGGTCACACTTGGTCTATAGGAAGACGTCTTACGGTCGTTTTTCTTATCTTCGTAGAAGGCCTGGGCAGAAACGGCTATGAGCAGACTCGACACGGCTAGGTACAGCACCAATGCCCTCATGACGGAGCTGCCACCTTGCCCAGACACGCTGTGCACAGCGGCAGCTGAGGCTGCTTGGTGACCCCCCTCAGCAGACGACGATGACTTCATCATCTTGGAACTGAGAAAGAAAAAAAAGATCTTATGAAGTCACATCACATAATATTATCGATTAACAACATTTTGAGTGTGTCCAAATACTTGTTCACATAATCTGGATTATCTCCAATTACAGGAGTCATTTTCATATTATTTTTTGACATCTCATCAAAGATAAAGAAGAATATGGAAGTCTGGGCATTCACGGGGCTGGCGACCGTCATAGGCTGGTTTAAGTTTTTTTTTTTTTTTTTTTTTTTTTTATAAATCACAATTTTTAACATATATTGAAAATAAAAATAAAAAGTTATTTTGCAGAGACCCACCAAGCCACCTTGTGTGTCTTGTCGGTGGAGTTCTTTTTGCATACATTTTTTTATTGTTTTTTAACCATTTTAACCTAATATATACACACAAAAAAGGAGAAAAATTAACAATATAATCTTTTTTACAATGTTCATAAAATTAATTCTTGATCATTTACCCATTCCTTTGATCCATTCAAGTGATCACTTTACACACGTGTAACATTCACCTGTGTAAAGTGATCACTTATCACTTTACACAGGTCACATTCTTGGAAGTTCTATTTATATGAACCAATTTAGAAACCTTGTTCTTGAATCACTAGAACTTCACTAGAGACATCTAATATAAGAGTTTCTGCTTGATAAAAAGCTTCTTTACATCTCACCAATAGATGTCTCTAGTGAAGTTCTAGTGATTCAAGAACAAGGTTTCTAATCTGGTTCATATATATAGAACTTCCAAGAATTTGAGTAGTGTGGTTGTCAATAATGGGTAAGATTGGTGAATGTTACACGTGTGATCACGTGTGTATATTTGTAATTTCAAAACAATATGAACTATTTATTTTCAAAAATATAAAACATGTATTGTAAAAAATAAAAAAATAAATTTATTCCTTCTTCACTTACATCATCTGCATCCTAAATAAAAATTAAAAAGTTTTTATTCTTCTTTTATTTTTAAGGTCCTTTGTGTTTTGTCGCAGCGTGTACTTGCACTGAGTTCTCTGTTACAAAGAACGGGTGTCACAAAATAATTAACACTGCCAATACGCGCCTTTGTAAGTGGTCAAAGGATTTCACAAAGAAATTGGTGGACGTATGTGATGCATGTATATATCGCTCACTCCTTTCAGTAACGTCATAAATCAAAAATCGTAAATTTTCAGTTGTGCATGTTTTTAGAATGCTCAGAAAATGTACTTTATCCCAGCAAAAGAGGCATATTTTAAACTTAATATTTGCCCGCTACAGGGCAGAAAATATTGTTTTTGCATTTTGAAGAAAATGTATTATTTAATTATTTTTGAAATATACTAAATATTTTTCAAATGGAAAAAAAACCTCAGGTTTTACCTAAAAAGACCTGTTGCACAGTTAAAAGTTCAATAAGTGGCTTGATATTCATTTTTAATACATTGTGTTATGTTTTTAAACTTTAAAAACGTTCTTCTGAAAAACAAGTTTTTTGATTTATGACGTTCTTGAAAGGAGTGAGCGATATGTGTCGCCTACTTTCAAAATCCACCAGATCCAATTATATGAGATTTTAAATAAATACTCTATCGGAATGCCAATTGCGGGTTTTTTTTTAAAAATATTTATATACTTCAAAACTCTGCTAAAAAATACTTAAAAACAGCGTGATTTATCAGGAACTTGATTTTTCAGGAGAACGTTTTTAAAGTTTAAAAATGTGATGCAATGTATTAAAAATGAATACCAAGCCACTTATTGAACTTTTTACTGTGCCACAGATCTTTTTAGGTAAAACCTGAAGGTTTTTTTCCCATTTGAAAAATATTTCGTTTATTTAAAAAAATAATTAAACAATACCTTTTCTTCAAAATGCAAAAAAAAACACTTTCTGCCCTGTAGCGGGTAAATATAAAGTTAAAAATATGCCTCTTTTGCTGGGATATAGTACATTTTCTGGGCATTCCGAAAACATGCACAACTGAAAATTGACGATTTTTGATTTATGACGTTCTTGAAAGGAGTGAGCGAAATGTTGCCCGGAAAATTTAGAACTTTTTGGAAAATCGACTTATAAATATAAATATTTTAAGGACCTTACTCTAAATTTAGTAGTGTTTATCGGCTCCACATGTATTTTGTCATGTCCTCGTGTATTATGATTCTGAATTTCTTTATTATTTTTGACATCTCATCAAAGATGAAGAAGAATATGGAAGTCTGGGCATTTACGGGGGTGACGATCGTCATAGGCTGGTTTAAGTGATTCACCAATTCTACCCATTATTGACAACCACACTACTCAAATTCTTGGAAGTTCTTTATATATGAACCAATTTAGAAACCTTGTTCTTGAATAACTAGAACTTCACTAGAGACATCTATTGGTGAGATGTAAAGAAGCTTTTTACTAAGCAGAAACTCTTATATTAGTATGTGAGATCCGAATTCTGGATTATAATCACACACATAATATGAAAATAACTCCTGCAATTGGAGATAATCCAGATTTTGTGAACAAGTATTTGGACACACTCAAAACGTTGTAAATGAATTTCTTTGTTAAAAATCGTTATGGGATGCTGTGAGTCGTTTTAAACATTATTTAAAGCATTGTATTTGTAATCTCATAAGTTGAATTAAAACATATTCATCTCAACAAAGACAAAAATGACTCCCACTTATTCCAAAAATACATAAAATTCAAATAGTTATAAAACCCTTCACTAAGCGTCTCGTATATTTGAATATTTTTACATGGCAAATATAGCCTTAGCCATTTCCCCAAGTTTTCGACATTAAAAGTCCTAATAAAGGATTTAAGAACTGCGCAAACACTCGAATAATTATAACCATCCCCCGTGTTTAACATACCCTTAGCCTTACCCAGACACTCTTAGCACGTGTTTCGATACTGAATACACAATAAAATGTCGTAAAATTTATGTATTTTATTTTATTACCGTTGTCTAATTGGAAAAGATATTAAATGGAATATTTTCGGCCCTAAAATAGAACTAATTAACTGACCATCGCGCCTCTTTCCGCAGGGGTAAGCAGAGAGAGAGAGAGAAACGCCACACCATTTTTTTGCAAGCACTTTTTGCCCCTTCCACATTCATGGGTCTCCTCCTATATCGCTCACTCCTTTCAACAACGTCATATATCAAAAATCGTCAATTTTCAAAACTTGATTCATTTACGCATTCATTACACCTCAATTAATTTATATGTTATTTGTTTACCAAAAAATACATGTAACATTTTGAGTGTGTCCAAATACTTGTTCACAAAATCTGGATTATCTCCAATTACAGGAGTTAATAATCCAGGATTTGGACCTCACATACTAATATAAGAGTTTCTGCTTGGTAAAAAGCTTCTTTACATCTCACCAATAGATGTCTCTAGTGAAGTTCTAGTGGTTCAAGAACAATGTTACAAAATTGGTTCATATAAATAAACTTCCAAAAATTTGAGTAGTGTGGTTGTCATTAATGGGAAGAATTGGTGAATGTTACACGTGTGTAAAGTGATTACTTAAACCAGCCTATGAAGGTCATCAGCCCCGTAAATACGCAGACATCCATATTCTTCTTCATCTTCGATGAGATATCAATCAATCAAACCCTTATCCGCACCCCAACGGTGCATAGGGCACTGCATCATATAAACGCAGTGTTATCTTAATCATTAACACATAAAGGAAAGGTGATCAGCCCTCCGCTTCAGGCACCAGTCCAGGGTAATATTGAATAAATATTACAGTGAAAAAATATTTATTTGACCCTCCCTGGGAATCGAACCCGGGACCTCCAGTACTGCTGATGCGATATCAAAAAAATAAATATGAAAAATCCCTTTCTTAATTCTGCCTCAGCATTTTCCATACTGTACGTAGTCTGCACTGAGCGAACGCATCTTTTATTCGAATGCAGCAGTGTGCGAAAACGGAACAAGCAGTCATTATTTTAAATTAGGAACCCCATTTTGACGTTTGCTCTCGACAAAATGGCGGACGATTTTCCAACGTATGCTCTCCGCGTTCAGTTTTTCCCCCCTTTTTAATCAGCGAGAATTAAAAATATACAAACCGCATTGGAAAATGTTCGCTCGCTAGCTGCCATACATTCTACAATGTTATTTTTTAATCTTCGTTAGGAATAATAATGGAGAGAAATACAAAGAAAAACTTTGCCAATATGATTTGTAAAGCTATTAAAAGTACTGTAAAACCTCGATACCTCTGTTAAGCGCACGTCGAAAATAACGGACAAAAAAACCGCTTCATAAATATTTTATGCATTTTTGTAACTTCAGGGAGTTAATTACATATTTTTTTTTAAACCAAAAGTTCAAATTTGCTTTGCAATATATATATATATATATATATATATATATATATATATATATATATATATATATATATATATATATATATATATATATATATATATATATATATATATATATATATATATATATATATATATATATATATATATATATATATATATATATATATATATATATATATATATATATATATATATATATATATATATATATATATATATATATATATATATATATATATATATATATATATATATATATATATATATATATATATATATATATATATATATATATATATATATATATATATATATATATATATATATATATATATATATATTTATATATATGATGTAATTAAAGTGTAACTAATAGTTTGTTTTAAATGTAATATAAGCTAACTAAATAATTAAAATTATTTTTAAATTATAAAAAGTCCTGTAAATGCCCAGACTTCCATATTCTACGTCATCTACGTCGAGATGTCTAAAATATATTATATATATTAAAATCAACATGTCAGAAAAATATTTTTTAAATATCGAAGATTTGGGTAAAAATATCGTTATTTAATATGGCGAATCGACGCCCCATGAAATTATCCAGAAATTGAATTTTCAGCATTTTCAGATCCAGGTGTAGCGCGAGTGCTAGCGAATCCACTGCATATGTCCTTAATGCGACATTAAGTCAGAAAACCCCACATATCCATGAGATACCTTAAGGGTGTAGTCTCAAATGTATAATTTAGTACGCGACAGGCTGCTCGAGGAGTCACATGTCGCTCACTCCTTTCAAGAACGTCATAAATCAAAATACTTGATTTTTCAGGAGAACGATTTTAAAGTTTAAAAATATAACACAATGTATTAAAAATAAATATCAAGCCACTTATTGAACTTTTTACTGTGCAACAGATCTTTTTAGGTTAAACCTGAAGGTTTTTTCTACATTTGAAAAATATTTAATTTATTTATAAAAATAATTAAACAATACATTTTCTTCAAAATGCAAAAACAACATTTTTTGCCCTGTAGAGGGTAAATATTAAGTTAAAAATATGCCTCTTTTGCTGGGATATAGTACATTTTCAGGGCATTCTGAAAACATGCACAACTGAAAATTGACGATTTTTGATTTATGACGTTCTTGAAAGGAGTGAGCGATGTGTGTCCGGCCGGTCCAAAAGGATATTACCGTTTTTTGGAAATGTTGAAATATTTGAATGTTTTAAAACATTAAAATCCGACCGGGCACTTGGACCGTTGCCGCCGGGATTGGATTGCATTTATGACTCTAAGTACTAAATTGGTGTTTTCACCGACAGTTAAAAATTTCGAGGTTTCACTTATTTTGGTATAAATTGCATGTTGCAAATTGCAAGCTTTGTCATGTCGCTCACTCCTTTCAACAACGTCATATATATAAAAAAAACTTGATTTTTCAGGAGAACGTTTTTAGAATATAATACAATGTATTAAAAATAAATATCAAGCCACTTTTTACTGTGCAACAGATCTTTTTAGGTAAAACTTGAAGGTTTTTTTCTCCATTTGAAAAATATTTTGTATTTAAAAAAAAATAATTAAACAGTACCTTAAGGCCTGGAGCCAAGGATATTAGCCGATAAAATTAAGGATTAAATTATATAGGTACATAGCAGTAACAATTATCAAAAACGAACAAAACCAGTAACCTTTAATTGTTCCTACTTTTTTTATTCCTGCTTCGATCCGTTTTGGCGTGGATTTTACCAATTTTACCAATTTTGTGTGTAGTCTTGGGACAAATTTTCAAACGGCACCTTTTCGATGCTGTTTTCAAGGTTTACAGAAAATGAATTCTTCTTCTTCTTCTTCTTTTTGTAGATCCTAGGGATCTGTTTGTGCCTCCGCATGTCGCTCTTGGGACGTCGACTCCCAGCTGTCTTTCCATCTTTTCAGAGGTCTGCCTGGGGGTCTGCGTCCTTCAGGGTTGGCTTGAAGAGCGATACGTGTAAGTCTGTCTTCTGACATTCTGTTAACATGATCATTCCAGTCCCCACCTCACGATATCTTCCGTCTTACACATGCTCCGGATGTATTTCTAACTCGGTCTCGCAATGTGTTTCCGTTTATGGATCGGAGAGTCTTCATCTCGGAGGTTCGAAGTCGAGATTCAATTTAAAATAAATTCGGGCTATAAATTATCCTGCCTTAATGATTTATTATATGCCTAATATCATCGCATTAGATTCATACTGATGTAAGTCCACCAAAATTCATCCCCTTTGATATTTAACGTCTTGACCTCCGTTTGCACTCCGCCGAAAGGGTGGCTTGCCACCGACCGATCTCACAACAGCGTACGTAAATAAGCACAAGGGGTGAATTGAAAAATACACATCAAAGGACCTCTTTGACTCCTCCATTGTTTATTGCACATAAAAGCCGAACGATCGGGGCTTCGCGCCGAGTCGCACGCACTTGACTTTCTAGTGAAAATTGAAAAAGTACTTCGAAAAAAAAGTCCGTCCCTGTAGTGTAAATGTTAACGAACTGGAGTTCCCGGGTTCAATTCCCAAAGGGAGTCAAAAAAAATTAAGTGTTTTTTTCACTCTTATATTTATACAATATTACCCTAGACTGGTACTCGAATCGAAGGGCTGATCATCTTTCCTTTATGTGTTAACGATCAAGATAACACTGCGTTTGTATGATGTAGTGCCCTATGCACCATTGGGTGCCGATAAGGGTTTGAATGAATGCGTACTTTGAATTTTCCTTTATTGTTTACTAAATTACTTGATTAGTTGAGCCAGGAAGAAAAATAAGTTAATAAGTTATAATCTTTTTAGACTGTTGAGGTAAGCTTTCCTCATCCCCAGGCTGTAGGTTCTTCTGTCATGGACAACGTCACCCAGGCCATGCCTTCGTATCATGTTATCTCTCTGCAGCATCCATGTATTATTTGTTCTTCCTCTAGATGTCTATCGAGGAAGATCCATGGCGATAGCCTGGTCACAATATGATCAGGTAGAGTGGGTTCGAACCGAGAAACTCTGACTTAAGAGTCCGCGATGCTAACCACGGGACCACAATCCGACACAAATATCTTCTTACTAAGTGGAGCAAAATGGAGAATTTTTAGCATTAATTCCACATATAGATTTACTGTTCAATAATATTATTTTTGGCAAATGAAGGAAATTGAAATAATTTGAAAATTATACAAAATAAAGCGATGAGAATGGTGCTCAAGAAAAATAGGTTTAATATTATAGAAAAATGAGAGAAGAACTCAACCGGTTATCTATAAAAAAGAGACTAAAATTAAATATGTAGATCTTTTTATATTAATTTTTAACAATAATTTACCCAAATATTTTACGGATAAAATATTGTTAAACATAAATTTTCATGAACATATTACTAGAAATAAGGATAAAATAAGACTACCATTGTTGAAAAAAAACCGAGTCACAAAATTGTTTAATGTATAAGGGTTTGAAATGTATGATGAGATGTCTGAATGTATGAAGAATGAAAAGAGTCTGAAAGAATTTAAAAATAAATGTTTTGTTTAATGTAAAAAGATATAAATAATGTATGGCGTAAATTAATAATAGTTAATATTGATTAATTAATTAATAATCCCTTACCGCACCCCAATGGTGCATAGGGCACTGCTTCATATAAACGCAGTGTTATCTCGATCGATTACACATGAAGGAAAGGTGATCAGCCCTCTACTTCAGGTACCAGTCCAGTGTAATATTGAATTAATATTAGAGTGAAAAAATCACTTTTATTTATTAAACCACCCTGGGAATCGAACCCGGGACCTCCAGAACGGTAGGCGAGCATGCTGACCATTACACTACGGAGGCGGACAAGATTAATATTAATGTTAGTGTAATATAAGCTAGTTAAAGATTTTTTTTTTAAATTTGGACTTCTCAAAATATTATGAAAAATACTTTCTGTTTATTTGAAGGTTGAGACAGTTTTTCTGAAGTAACAGTCGATCTTGTACACCATACATAAATAATCGGCCACTGAAATTTGTATTTAGTGGCGTAACGACTTGTTGACTTTTGATTCGGTCAAAAATAACCTTGAATAATTCGAAATGACTTAAGAAATAACAACATTGGAAAATAAAACATCTGTAGTTTTCGAAACTAGTCGTGAGTAATTAAATAAAATTCACTAAGTGGTACATACAAGTGTTTTTTTTTTAAATGTATAATACCTACAACATTTTGAGTGTGTCCAAATACTTGTTCACAAAATCTGGATTATCTCCAATTACAGGAATTATTTTCATATTATTTTTCGACATCTCATCAAAGATGAAGAAGAATATGGAAGTCTGGGCATTTACGGGGCTAACGACCGTCATAGGCTGGTTTAAGTGATCACTTTACACACGTGTAACATTCACCAATTCTACCCATTATTGACAACCACACTACTCAAATTCTTGGAAGTTCTATATATATGAACCAATTTAGAAACCTTGTTCATGAATCACTAGAACTTCACTAGAGACATCTATAGATGTCTCTACATACACATATATACACATAGAAGTGAAGTTCTAGTGATTCATGAACAAGGTTTCTAAATTGGTTCATATATATAGAACTTCCAAGAATTTGAGTAGTGTGGTTGTCAATAATAGGTAGAATTGGTGAATGTTACACGTGTGTAAAGTGATCACTTAAACCAGCCTATGACGGTCGTTAGCCCCGTAAATGCCCAGACTTCCATATTCTTCTTCATCTTTGATGAGATGTCAAAAAATAACCATTTTTTCTTATTATTTTTTGACATCTCATCAAAGTTGAAGAAGAATATGAAAGTCTGGGCATTTACGGGTCTGACGACCGTCATAGGCTGGTTTAAGTGATCACTTTACACACGTGTAACATTCACCAATTCTACCCATTATTGAAATTTACTAGAGACATCTATTGGTGAGGTGAAAAGAAGCTTTTCATTGAGCAGAAACGATATTTATTTTTAATACATTGTATTGGATTTTTAAACTCTAAAAACGTTCTCCTGAAAATCAAGTTCTTTTTTATAGACAACCAGTTGAGTTCTTCTCTAATTTTTTCTATATTATTATATCTTTTTTCTTGAGTACTATTTTCATTGTTTTATTTTGTAAAATTTCCAATTTATTTGAATTTCCTTCATTTGCCAAAAATAATATTGTTGAACATATCGCTCACTCCTTTCAAGAACGTCATAAATAAAAAATCGTCGATTTTCAGTTGCGTATGTTTTCCGAATGCCCAGAAAATGTACTGTATCCCAGCAAAAGCCTCATATTTTTAACTTAATATTTACCCGCTACAGGGCAGAAAGTGTTATTTTGGCATTTCGAAGAAAAGGTATTGTTTAATTATTTTTTTTAATTTACGTAATATTTTTCAAATGGAGAAAGAACCTTCAGGTTTTACCTAAAAATATCTGTTGCACAGTAAAAGTTCAATAAGCGGCTTTATATTTATTTTTGCTATATTGTATTATATTTTTAAACTTTGAAAATGTTCTCCTGAAAAATAAAGTTTTTTGATTTATGACGTTCTTGAAAGGAGTGAGCTATATGATCACGATAATGATAAAAAATATTTTTAAAAAAATCAAAAATTAAACGTTGAGTGTTACTTGAGTGGGTGGAATTATAGTATGAATAAATAGTACTATAAAAAATAAATAAATAAAATTATTAAATTTGAGATGTGCGTCAGCTTATTTAGATATTCCAAACGCACGACAATACTGGCACATGTCACATTTCAACCCTCATTCGATTTGTCTTATCTTCTCAAATTCAAATATAATATCGGCTATTTTGAAAGCTAGACAGGTAGCACGAGTATAGTGTATTCAGAAATTATCACACTTACAGGAATATCAAAAAGTACCTTAACTTTTTTTTTTTAAACATATTAATTGTTAAAATCAAACACAGAGTATACTAAGTTGTATTTTACTGTTAAAAACACATCAAAATTATAATTAAAATGTAACTTAAAATGTTTTAAAATCACTCAAAATATTTTATTATATCTTAATTATAATGAATAAACTGTACCTGTAAGGTACCTGAAGCGGAGGGGTGATCACCTTTCCTTCATAAGTAAAACGATCATGATAACACTGCGTTTATAAGACACAGTGCCCTATGCACCATTGGGGTGCGGATAAGGGTTTTATTATTATTTATTATTAATTATAATGTCTACCGGTTTCAAAGCTAACCGCTTCTTTATCAATACTGATTAATACTAAAAATATATTCATCAGTCTTGATAAAGAAGCAGTTAGCGTCGAATCCGGTAGACATTATAATTAAGTTATAATAAATTTATATTATCCACTGACACTTCGTGACGGAATTGCATTTTTATATATTATTGGATTAAAACCAATATTTTTAGCTTTTCCACTTTATTTTTATTTGACCAGCGACCGGGTTCCACAGCGACCAGTCTGATGATGTCGGTAACGACGAAACCCGGTCGCTGGTCAAATAAAAATAAAGTGGAAAGGCTAAAAATATTTGTTTTAATCTAATAATATAAGTTATAATAAAATATTTATAGTGATTTTCAAACAAAGTTACATTTTAATTATAAAATGAAAAATCACAAAGTGCTTCAAATATAAATTAAACATAAAAATTAATATTGTGACAATTATTTCGCCTAGTTATGGAATTTTCAAATATTTGAATTTTCAAGTATTTTGTACAACACTTTCTGCCCTGTAGCGGGTAAATATTAAGTTAAAAATATGCCGCTTTTGCTGGGATTTAGTACATTTTCTAAGCATTTCGAAAACATGCACAACTGAAAATGGTCGATTTTTGATAAATGACGTTGTTGAAAAAGTGAGCGGTATGTAAGGACTTGTTTAAAATAATAATAAGGATAATTTTATCAGTAAGGGTTTTCCGAAATAAGGGGCACAGATTGAGGGCTTTTTTGTTGAAGTGGCGCTCAGGAAAAACTGATTGAGAACCACTGATGTACCTATATCATGTGATTATAGGGGGTGGTAGCCAAACGACCTAAATGCAATTATGAAAATAAGTTTAAAATGTTCAATAATGGGAAATTAATTGACAACTTCACCGATATTTGAGGACCAATTAAACAATTTTTAGAGTCGAACTTTGATTTTGTGTACAGAATCAAATGCTCCAAACTCCAATTTAAGTTCGAAAGTTTTCACTCGAAATAAGCTGTAGATTTAAATTAGATCTAAATTTACATTTTTGAAATTCCATCAGAATTAATTCAATTTTATTCTAATTATTTTTTGGCATCTCAACATAGATGAAGAAGAATATTGTAGAATTGGGGTGCGGATAAGGGTTTTTATTTTCATTATTTTAAGAAAAAAATTAAAGCTCTATACATTTAAATGTTGAAAAAATATACAAAAAAAAACTATTTTATTATATAACATTAAACCACGAGTGTAAGTCCCTCTCCAAGCACAAGAGCACAGTCTCTTTTATGGAGAGGCACAGCGAATCGATATATGAAAGTTTTCCATATGTATAAATGATTCAAATGAATTAAAACTAACTAACTAACCATCACGCCGCTTCCCCGCAGGGGTAGGCAGAGAGAATCGAACGCCACACCACTCTGTCTTTGCAAACATTCTTTGCCTCTTCTACATTCATGCATCTCCTCATACATACCCGACGATTATTACGACTCCTGACCCGGCCGCTTTCAAGTATTTGACATACCTGATTGTGCCAAGTTTTCCTCGGTCGTCCTCTGCTTCTTTTTCCAACTATATTCGCCCCATAAATTTGTTTCACCGTTCTTTCTTCACTCATACGCTCCACATGTCCAAACCATCTCAACACACCTTTCTTCATTTTATCGATAATGCTTATCTCAGCCTTACATTCTTTCCTTATTTCATCATTCGAACATCTATCAAACATCGTTTTGCCACACATTCGTCTGAGGGATCGCATTTCGACTGCGTTCAGTCTGCTTTCATCCTTCTTTTGCCAACTCCATGCTTCGCTTCCATACATAAGGGTTGGAACCAGAACTCCATTGTGTACTGCCAGTTTAGCTTCCGCTGATAGATTTTTATTTTCTAAAACTGATTTTAGTGCACCATTCACTCTGTTCCCATGTATTATGTTATGTAAAAATGTAAATATATTAAATGAATAATAAAAAAAATCATCCCGATATTTTAAGGAAATATTTAATCTTCAAACGCCTACAATTTGATATTTTTATTATCTTAAGGTCAAAAATTTTGATCGCAAAAACAGAATCTCATTATAACTGCGGTTTTGGGCAGAATTTTTAATTTCGACTATCCGTAAAAAAGGTATCGAAAATTCTGGAAAATTGATAATCTAAATGGTCTGTTCAATTTCCAATTATTTTCGTTAAAAAATGCGCTTTTGTGCTGTAATATGATTCTGAACGGGTAGAAAAACTGGGCTGTTTGAACTATGTAAAAAAAATTAAGTATTTTAAGTGAAAAATAGAAAAAAATATAAAATAAAAAATAATTGGGAATAGTCTGGATAAAGAATGTGAAGGCGGTTTCTCAATTTAAGCAATTATTTAAAAAATAATTAAGGTATAAAATAGTAAGAAATCGATATATATTTTTTTTTACATTTAAAATGTATGGAAGTCTGGGTAACATATTAAATATAGAAGTCTGGATATTCACAGAGCTTACGACCTGTCGTAGGCTGGTTAAATGATCACTTTACACACGTGCAACATTCACCAATTCCACCCATGATTGACAATCACGCTACATAAAATATTTAAATTTTCGTCCGCACCCCAATGGTGCATAGGGCACTGCGTCATATAAACGCAGTGTTATCTTGATCGTTTACACATGAAGGAAAGTTGATCAGCCCTCCGCTTCAGGTACCAGTCCAGGGTAATATTGAATAAATATTACAGTGAAAAAATCACTTTTATTTATTTTACCCCCCTGGGAATCGAACCCGGGACCTCCAGAACGGTAGCCGAGCGTGCTGAACATTACACTACGGAGGCGGTACACTGGAAGTACCACCACTAATAAAATAGTTTCTGCTAGTTAAAAAGCTTCTTTTCATCTCACCAATAGATGTCTCTAGTAAAGTTCTAGTGATTCAAGAACAGTGTTTTGAAAATGGTTCATATATATAGAACTGAACTCCAAGAATTTGAGTTGTGTGGTTGTCAATAATGGGTAGAATTGGTGAATGTTACAAGTGTGTAAAGTGATCACTTAAACCAGCCTATGACGGTCGTCAGCCCCGTAAATGCCCAGATTTCCATATTCTTCTTCATCTTTGATGAGACGTCAAAAAATAATAGTAAAATACAACTTAGTTGTCGCAAAAAAACAGTGTTTTATTTAACATTAAAAACATAATCAACTTTTATTTTATTTTGAACTACACGCATTCACTATCATTTTTAAGACAGGAACTAAATATGCTTCAAATTCTTGTACATAAAAGGCGAGGAAAATTTTCTAAGACAACTAATAAATATATATATATATATATATATATATATATATATATATATATATATATATATATATATATATATATATATATATATATATATATATATATATATATATATATATATATAGTGAAATAAGGAAGGAATGCAAAGCTGAGATAAGCATTATCGATAAAATTAAGAAAGGTGTGTTGAGATGGTTTGGACATGTAGAACGAATGACTGAGGAAAGAACGGTAAAACAAATTTATGAGGCGAATGTTAGTGGAAAAAGAAGCAGAGGAAGACCGAGAAAACATGGCACGATCAGGTATGCCAAATACTAGAAGTGGTCAGGTTTGGAGTTTATAGGTTTATATTTTCTCTAGAGTATTAATGCCCCATTGATTCGATCTCTTCCGACGTTGGTGGCGAAAAGGTACCGTAATTAAGGGTAGATATGTTTGCATAGAAATCGCCCGTGGCTTTTATTTTTCTTCACTAGATGTCGATGTTTTTCTAGGCAGTCTGTCCTGAAATAAAATCACTAATAAACTACACTACCTTCGGAAGACTTCGAGAGATGATTAGTTTGAAGAAAAAATCCAGAAATAAATCAGCCTTATGTAAATAAATGACACTTTCTCTCACTCCTTTCAACAACGTCATATATCAAATTACTTGATTTTTCAAAAGATCGTTTTTAATGTTTAAAAATATGATAAAATGTATTAAAAATAAATATCAAGCCTCTTATTGAGCTTTTTACTGTGCAACAGATCTTTTTAGGTAAAACCTGAAGGTTTTTTCTCCATATAAAAAATATTTAGTATTTTTAAAAAAATAATTAAACAATACATTTTCTTCAAAATGCAAAAACAACACTTTCTGCCCTGTAGCGGGTAAATATTTAGTTAAAAATATGCCGTAAGGTATATGTATTTACATTTCTTTACAGTAAACAAAACATTTATTTTTAAATTCTTTCAGACTCTTTTCATTCTTCATTCATTCAGGCATCTCATCATACATGTTCAAACCCTTATACTTTAAACAATTTTGTGACTCTGTTTTTTTCACAAATGGCAGTCTTATTTCATCATTTTTTCTAGTAATATGTTCATGATAATTTTTGTTTAAAAGTATTTTATCCTTATAATATTTTGGGAATTTATCTAGTTAATAGATTTATATTATCCACTGACACTTCGTGATGGAATTGCATTTTTAATTTATTATTAGATTAAAACCAATATTTTTAGCTTTTCCACTTTTTTATTTGACCAGCGACCGGGTTTCGTCGTTACCGACATCATCAGACTGGTGAGAGGCTATACAAATTGTTATGTTATATATAAAAGAAGGCAGGAGTTGATAACCATTATTTGATATAATTTTATGAGAAATTAATTTAATTTGAGTGAATTTAAGTATTGTATGATATTTAAAATATTTTTTATAAAGGTTTTTTTTGTATTGAAAGCACGATTTTATAATATTATAATAGATTTGCATTATTATAACTTTATATAAAATCGTGCTTTCAATATAAAAAAAAACCTTTATAAAAAATATTTTAAATATCATACAATACTTAAATTCACTCAAATTAAATTAATTTCTCATAAAATTATATCAAATCATGGTTATCAACTCCTGCCTTCTTTTATATATAACATAACAATTTGTATAGCCTCTACCAGTCTGATGATGTCGGTAACGACGAAACCCGGTCGCTGGTCAAATAAAAAAATGGAAAAGCTAAAAATATTGGTTTTAATCTAATAATAAATTATCTAGCTAAGACAGCGTCAGCATAGATTGTTTCCCATTCCTATACACAGGACCAACCTGCCGATGGTTATGCCTGTAGAAAGAGCTACCGTTATGCTGAAAATATCACGCCGGATATGGATCTGTTCCATGTGTCTGAGAGGCTAATCCAAAACGGGATTCTTCTAAATCTTCAACAAAAAAATTCTTGTTTACTTTCGAATTGTTCCATTGTTGATACATATTTGAGCCCGTTTCGTCAACCTGTTAATATACTGCAGCTGTTTAATTTACTAATGTCAAATATAATTGACGTACGACTCCATAAGCAAAAATTATAACATTTTTCAATAAGGTGATTCATTTTGCGCCATCCTGTATAGTAAAAACAATCCTTATTTTTATTTCGTAAGGACAATGTCACGTTTACCCTTTAGGAATGAAGAGGCGCATTTTTTTTAACCCACCCGTTTCCAAAAAAAGCAAAGTCGCCCGCTTGTTTATTCTTGGACACCGTATACGTGTGTAATACACACGTATATACGTGTAACGTAAACGGTATGGAATCAAAATTAACAAACTCCGCTTGATATAAAAAAAAATGATATAAAATGTATTGATAATATTATTTTTTTGACATCTCAACATGGATGTAGAAGAATATGGAAGTCTGGGCATTTACGGGGCTGACGACCGTCATAGGCTGGTTTTAAGTGATCACTTGCCACACGTGTATGTGTGGAATGTATGGAATGAATTTTCGTGAATCGTGTAATGTATTGAAGTGAAACATGGAGTTGGCAAAAGAAGGATGAAAGTAGACTGAATGCAGTCAAAACGCGATCTCTGAGAAGAATGTGTGACAAAACGATGTATGATAGATGTTCGAATAGCGAAATAAGGAAAGAATGCAAAGCTGAGACAAGCATTATCGATAAAATTAAGAAAGGTGTGTTTAGATGGATTGGACATGTAGAACGAATGAGTGAAGAATGAACGGTAAAATGAGGCGAATGTAATTGGAAAAAGGAGCAGAGGTAGACCGAGAAGAACTTGGCACGATCAGGTATGCCAAATACTTGAAAGCGGTCAGGTTAGGAGTCGAAACAATCGGCGGGTATGTATGAGGAGTTTGCAGCGACAGAGTGGTGTGGCGTTCTATTCTCTCTGCCTACCCTAACGGGGAAGCGACGTGATGGTTAGTTAAATAGTTACTTGCCACACGTGTAACATTCGCCAATTCTACCCATGATTGACAACCACACTACTCAAGTTCTTGGAACTTCTGGATATATGGATTAATCTTGATACACAGTTCTTGGAATCGATAGACTTCTTTAGAGACATCTATGGTGGGACGAGGCAAGATTTTTACTAAGCAGAATCTCTTTAATTTGTACGTGAGGTCCGAATCTTGGATTTTATCACATACTTGAGAAACGCTAGAAAATGACGTTTTAATTTTAGTTAAAGCTTATAATTTGACCAGTTAATTTATTTATAACGTTTTGAGTGTGTCCAAATACTTGCTCACAAATCTGAATTATCTCCAATTGTAGGAATTATTTTTTGACATGTCAACATAGATGAAGAAGAATAAGTCTGGGAATTTACGGGGCTAATGGCTGGGAAAAAGTAATATGAAAGATTTATATGCATTGATGGAATTGCATTTTTAATTCATTATTAGATTAAAACCAATATTTTTAGCTTTTCCACTTTTTTATTTGACCAGCGACCGGGTTTCGTCGTTACCGACATCATCAGACTGGTCTGATGATGAAACCAGCGACCGGGTTTCGTCGTTACCGACATCATCAGACTGGTCAGACCAGTCTGATGATGTCGGTAACGACGAAACCCGGTCGCTGGTCAAATAAAAAAGTGGAAAAGCTAAAAAAATTGGTTTTAATCTAATAATAAATTAATATGAAAGATAACTGATAAAGATACTGGAGATAATCCAGATTTTTTTAATTATGTATATATCATTGGATATTGATCTGTTCCATGTGTCTGAAGGAGTTTTTAGAAGCGGGATTCTTCTACACGTTTAGCAATAGTTCTTGCATATATGTTTTTTAATGTATACGCTTTAATTTTTTGTTTGTAAAGTATATGTTAATTGTAAATAAATAAATTTAAATTTATTTACGGCATTACTGCCTTTTACAAAACATTATTAAAAAAATGTGTTTTGACGTAACATGTGGTGAACATAGTATGTGGACATCGATAAAATCAGTTTTTTTTCTTCGATTATTCGGTATTTATTTTTGGTGGAGTTTGCGAGTTTTGATTTTACACCCCGCATATATGATATAAATATGATTTTCATAACACATTGCTGATTGACGCGTATTAAGAAAACGCCTTCTTTTCCAATTAATTCACGCGAGCTCGAAGGAATCGCACTGTGGTCGTAATATGAATGGACAAAAATAGAATTTTTAATATTAAAAAATAATATTTTTAAATACAAAACTCGATCCAGAAATACCTTTGTGAACGTTTTGATGAAAATACACTCTAAAATTGACTTAACATGAATTTACAGGTCAAAATGAAGATGTGCCTTAGCATGACCTTTTTATATGAGAATTTTAAAAAATATCTTGTATTATCATTGATTGATTCGGCAGTCACTTTATGGTAATATCTTTCCATTTTAATTTCATTTTTACTTGGTAAATACCACTATTTCTTAAAATATCGTGTCGGGTTGTGGTCCCGTGGTTAGTGTCGCGGACTCTTGAGTCAGAGTTTATATATATTTAAATATAATATATATATATATATATATATATATATATATATATATATATATATATATATATATATATATATATATATATATATATATATATATATATATATATATATATATATATATATATATATATATATATATATATATATATATATATATATATATATATATATATATATATGCAAATTGATGTGTACGTGTAGTATGGATTTGGAAAAGAAGGATAAAAGTAGACTAAATGCAGTCGGATTGCATTTTCTCAGAGCGGCAAAGCCAAGGAAAGAAGTGCATTTTCATTGACTATTTGATATCTTACTAGGTTAATATTACCCTGAAAAGATCCCAAAGGATTCTAAACTTGGAACTTAAATGCCCAGACTTCTATATTCTTCTTCATCTTTGATGAGATATCAAAATTTAATATGAAAATAACTCCTGTAATTGGAGATAATCCAGATTTTGTGAACAATTATTTGGACACACTCAAAATGTTTTAAAAATATTGACACGTTAAAATTGACAAACTGCATTGATATTTATTTTGTTGCCAAAGTGCCAAAGTGACTTAAATGGCCCTCCTGAACATTTACGTTTTGTTAGTTGGTCACTTTCTCCTGTACGTCTACGATATATTTATTCACTGATAGTTTTGCTTACCTTTTTGATTTTAATTTGAAACACCGATTTTTTATTTATTTAAACTTTTTGAAGTTTGATCGAATTTTCCACCACTGTGCAAGGGATGTCTTAAAAGCAATCGGAGAAAAAACAAATACAAAAGGTGGATTTTGCTGACCACTTAATGATATTGGGTAAAATGATACACCCTTAATTGATTACTTTACCCGGGCGTATATACCGTATACACTTAGTGTAAAATGTGCTTGAGTTACGAGAAGAAAATACGAGAAAACCCCACTAGCTCCTGCGTCGTTCTGTACTCCTGGTAGCTTCATGAAATTTATATGGAAATGATGAGTGGAATATCAGAACGTATGTGTGTTATTGAATTGTATTGGAAGGTTGTATGTATCCCTTCGTAGTACTACAGTAAAAATAATAATTAACAAACTAACTAATCAAATATCTCCTGCGTCATTCTGTACTCCTGGTAGCTTCATGGAGTTTGTATGGAATTGATGAGTGCAATATCAGAACGTATGTGTGTTATTGAATTGTATTGAAAGATTGCATGGATACCTTCGTAGTACTATAGTCAAAATAATAACTTACTAACCAGCATGGGTACCAAATACCTCCTGCGCCGTTCTGTACTCCTGGTAGCTTCATGCCATCAGTACCTTACATCCGTTCATCAAACTAGGTTGATTTTTTGTGTTGTAGCTAACTAATTATCACGACACTTCTCAGCAGGGGTAGGCAGAGATAATAGAACGCCACACCGCACGCATCACGAGGCGTTCGTGATGTCAGAGGGCCGGTCCGTTGTATGCTGCCGTATAATATCGGCGCCTTCCTTACTGGATTATCTAACTAACCAACACGCCGCTTCCCTGCATGGGTACCAAATACCCCCTGCGCCGTTCTGTACTCCTGGTACCTTCATGGATATTTGTATGGAAATGATGAGTGGATTATCAGAACGTATGTGTGTCATTGAATTGTATTGAAAGGTTGTATGTATCCCTTCGTAGTACTATAGTCAAAATAAAAATTAACTAACTAACTAGCATGGGTACCAAATACCTCCTCCGCCGTTCTGTACTCCTGATAGCTTTTCAACCATCTTACCACCCAACCATCACCCAGTTTCTCCGTAGGGGTAGGCAGAGAGAATATTTTTTTAACGTTAAAAGATAATGTTTTTAGTTGAAAATCCTCTACCAAATTTTTGAGCGCCGCAAAGTAGTCCGAAACGTCTACTAGGAACGTTGACGCGAGGCATAGTAGCCCAGAAAAATGGCATTTGAAAATAAAATATTAGTTGAAAATTACGTAGATACTCTAGGAGAAAATATTGTCTAAAATATATTTAAACGATAGGTAAGGAACGAAAAATATAAAAATAAAATAATTGGGACGAAATCTATTTTTAAAATTTCATATATAATATGTTCTAACACTTATGGAAGTGAATCGAAGTGAAGAGTTGGCAAAAGAAGGATGAAAGCAGACTGGATGCAGTCGAAATACGATTCGTCAGACGAATGTGCGGCAAAACGGTGTATGATAGATGTTCGAATGGTGAAATAAGAAAGAATGCAAGGCTGAGCACAAGCATTTTTTATTAAACTTAAGAAAGGTGTGTTGAGATGGTTTGGACATGTGTAACATACGAGCGAGAAAAGAAAGCGATTCTTATATTTGTCCGCCTCCGTAGTGTAATGGTCAGCACGCTCGGCTACCGTTCTGGAGGTGCCGGGCTCGATTCTCAGGGGGGGGTCAAATAAATTTGAGTGACTTTTTCACTGTAATATTTATTCAATATTACCCTGGATTAGTACCTGAACCGGAGGGCTGATCTCCTTTCCGTCATGTGTTAACGATCAATACACATAGGGCACTGCATCATAACACTGCTTTTATATGATGCAGTGCTCTATGCACCATTGGGGTGCGGATAAGGGTTTGAAATACATATATATATATATATATATATATATATATATATATATATATATATATATATATATATATATATATATATATATATATATATATATATATATATATATATATATATATATATATATATATATATATATATATATATACATATATATATATATATATATACATATATATATATATATATATATATATATATATATATATATATATATATATATATATATATATATATATATATATATATACGAGTGTACATATAAATTAATAAAAACGTAAGTGCACATGTAAGATACCCCTAATCTCGGTAACTACACGCTCAATTGACTCCAGATTTTAGATATACGACGAGTATGTTCGTCCTGGCAAAATATTTTTTCCAGTTTTTTTTTACACATAGTTATTACATAGTTTTTTTGTAAAACAATCAGTTTATATTACTTGAAAATCTTTTTTATCGATAATTGATCATTTTAGTTTAGCTTTGAAATTGGCTGCAATTATCATATGATTTGTATTACTATTTTCCTGAATGTCTCATTTGAATTTCATGGTGTTTTTAATAATTAGTTTTTCGATAAAAAAGCCAGAAAAAATATTATTTCAAATAAATATGTCACTTTATAATTTTAGTTTCAATTTGACACTGTATTTTTTGTATCATTAATAATAATAATAGTAAAACCCTTATCCGCACCCCAATGGTGCATAGGGCACTGCGTCATATAAACGCAGTATTATCTTGATGTTTACGCATGAAGAAAAGGTGATCAGCCCTCCGCTTCAGGCACCAGTCCAGGGTATTATTGAATAAATATTACAGTAAAAAAATCACTTATATTTATTTTACCCCCCTTGGGAATCGAACCCGGGACCTCCAGAACGGTAGCCGAGCGAGCTATGCACCATTGGGGTGCAGACAAGGGTTTTATATATATATATATATATATATATATATATATATATATATATATATATATATATATATATATATATATATATATATATATATATATATATATATATATATATATATATATATATATATATATATATATATATATATATATATATATATATATATATATATAAATATATATAATAATATTTTTTTTAAATTTTATATTATGATTTTTTTATTATTTCTTCATTATTGCGAAATAATAAATTAAAAGTAATTTTTTAACAATTTTTAAATGATTTTTTATTATGGTGTTCTTAATATTTAAAACTATAGTCTGTAAATGTGATTCTGTTTAAAAAACATTAATTTTAAATTGTTATATTTTTTATATATATTTTTTTACATTTCTTCATCATTCTTCTTTATTGCAAAAAAAAAATAAATAAAAAGTAATTTTACCCATACCCATTTTTAGATTATTTTTAATTTAATTTTGCCTTATAATATTTAAAATTACTGTCTCAAAAGCTTAAATAACACTGATTTTAAATTTTCTTTCGAAATGTGTTTTTTTTACGATTTTCTCATTTACTCTTCGTTGCAAAATAAAAATTCACATGAGTTTTCAAGCATTTTTTACTAACCTATAATTGTAGTTCGTAAATTTAATTTTGTTTAAATGGTATTAATTTTATAATCTTCTAAAATATATATTTTTTTACATACTTATTATTTATTTTTTATTGCAAAACATTAAATTTATTATTAACTACTTTATAATTTAAATAAAGTTTTCTTTGTAATATGTATAATTAAAGTCTGCCAATCAAATTTTTTTATATTATCCACTGACACTTCGTGATGGAATTGCATTTTTTATTTATTATTAGATTAAAACCAATATTTTTAGCTTTTCCACTTTTTTTTTATTTGACCAGTGACCGGGTTTCGTCGTTACCGACATCATCAGACTGGTGAGAGGCTATACAAATTGTTATGTTATATATAAAATCCAATCATGGTTATCAACTCCTGCCTTCTTTTATATATAACATAACAATTTGTATAGCCTCTCACCAGTCTGATGATGTCGGTAACGACGAAACCCGGTCGCTGGTCAAATAAAAAAAGTGGAAAAGCTAAAAATATTGGTTTTAATCTAATAATAAATAAAATCAAATTTTGTTTAAATAATACTAATTTTAAATTTACTGAAATAAATAATTTTTTAAAATTTTTATGAATTCTTTTTTATTGCTAAATAATAAATTTATATGACTTTTCAACAATTTTTACTTTAATTAAAATGTAACTTTGTTTTAAAATCACTTTATTTTTTTAAATGGTTTTTTAGTGATTTTAAAACAAAGTTATATTTTAATTATAAATTGGAAAATCACGAAGTTATTGCTTCAAATATAAATTATAATTTTATACTAATTTATAATTTATGTTTTCTTTTTAATATGTATAATTAAAGTCTGTATATTTAATTTCGTTTAAATAATATTAATTTTAATTTCCCTTCAAATAGTTTTTTTCATGTTCTTTCAAATTCTTCTTTATTGCAAAAAAATGATAATTTTCCTAAAATTTAATTTTTTTATCATATTTAAATAAATGTCACTTTCCGTTCAGCAATAAGTTTATTTTAAATTCTCTTAAAATAATTTTTACATGTCACCTCTTTTCAACCATTTATTTAATAATTTTTAAAATTTTTATTTTTTTCATATTTAAATAAATGTCACTTTCCGTTCTGCATTAAGTAAATTTTAAATTCCCTTAAAATATATTTTTCATTACAGTATGATTTTTTTTAAATTGTAAAATAATACATATAAATGACTTTTCAACCATTTATTAAGTAATTTTCCTAAAATTTTTATTATTTATCATATTTAAATAAATATCACTTACGATAAGTTAGTTGTGAATTCCCTTGAAATATATTTATTGTAGCATTATATTTTTTTTAAATTGCAAATTAATACATTTTAATGACTTCTCAACCATTTATTAAGTAATTTTCCTAAAAATTATATTTTTTATCATATTTAAATAAATGTCACATACAATAAGTTTATTGTAAATTCCCTTGAAATATATTTTTTTTAGCATTATAATTTTTTTAAATTGCAAAATAATACATATAATTGACTTTTCAACCATTTATTAAGTAATTTTCCTAAAAATTTAATTTTTTTATCATATTTAAATAAATATCACTTACGATAAGTTAGTTGTAAATTCCCTTGAAATATATTTTTCGTAACATTATAATTTTTTTAAATTGCAAAATAATACATTGGATTGACTTTTCAACCATTTTTTTGTAATTTTCCTATTTTTTTTTATTTTTCACTTTATTTAAATAAATGCCACTTACCGTATCTTGCGGTTGTGGAAGGTAGACGGTGTTCTCTCTGCTGCTAGCTCCACTCGCCTCGAGTGATGTAGTACTACTGGAAAAGCGAAGCCTTCGCGATCCTTTTTATACCACGCGAACTCCCACGACCGCGACACGGAAAAAACCCAAATGCTCCATTTTCAAATTTGAATTTTCCCGACCACAAGGAAAAACGGGCAAATCTTTCAATTAAAAATTTTTCTTTTTTGGAAAACTTTATCTGCTTCCGTAGTGTAATTGATGGTCAGCAAGCTCGGCTACCGTTCTGGAGGTCCAATGAATACAAGTGATTTTTTCAGTCTAATATTTATTCAATATTACCCTGGACTGGTACCTGAAGCAAGGGGCTGATCACCTTTTATTATTTTGTTTACGATCAAAATAACACTGCGTTTATATGATGCAGTGCCCTATGCACCATTGGGGTGCGAATAACGGTTTGATGAATGATAACTTATTAAAAGAATTTTGGATAATTTACATTGGTCCATTTTTGAGTATGAAATTTAGCGACCACAATGAAAAATGGGCAAATCTTTAAAAAATGTGTATTTTGGAAAAAATGTATTGTAGCGTGTAATAATTTATCGGAAATATAATAATTTTCAAAAAAGAATTTTGGATATATTATTGGTTTAAACCCTTATCCGCACCCGCACCCGATGGTGCATAGGGCGCTAGTTGGAAATTTTACAAAACCTCATTTTGAAATTTGAATTTTCGCAACCACAACGAAAAACGGAAGAATCTTTAAATATATTTATATGTTTTGGGAAACAATGTATTGTAGCGTGTAATATTTTATACGCCTCCGTAGTGTAATAGTCAGCACCGCTCTGGAGGACCCGGGTTTGATTCCCAATGGGGGGGAGGTCAAATAAATACATTTGTTTTTTTCACTCCAAAATTTATGTAGTTTGAAAAAGATAAATAATTTATAATGAGAATTTTGGATACTTGAAAAAGTTTCATTTTTATTTGAATTTTCGCGACCACATCAAAAAGGGTAAATCTTGCAAAAAATTAAAAACACAATGTCTTTTGTACAACGTTTAATAATTTATAATGAGAATTTTGGAAAATTTATGAAGCGCATTTTCATACAATACTACAACAATGGATCCGTCTTATTTTATGTACAAACAAATGCCTCTTCCATACTCACATCTCATTTATCATGCCAAGTTTTCCTCAGTCTTCCTCGGCTTCTATTTTTAACTTCGTCCGTCTAATATTTTTGTTTTACAATGTCTAAACCATCTCAACTTACGTTTGTTCCTCGTTTCACCATTGGAACATCTATCGTACATATTTTGGTTAGAACTCGTCAATAACCTCTCTCCGCAGAGGTAGGCTGAGAGTATAGAATACCACATCATTCTGTCTATGCGAAAAATCCTCGCCAACTCCACATTCATAACTCTCATGACCTGACCAATTTTAAGTATTTGAAATATTTCATCATGTCGATTTTTCCTCGGTCTTCCTCTCCCCCTATTTCCAAACTCAATTCGTTTCATTTTTTTACCGATCTTGACATACTCGTTATATTTCTTTTTTTTTGCCACTATGCCTTATTATTTATATAAATATATTTTTGTCATTTTCGACATTGCCCATTTTTCCTTGGCGACCTCTGATTATTTTCGAGCATACGTTTAATAGGTGGGACGTATGAGGGTTGATGATTTTATTTGATTATTATTTAGGAGAATTCTAATTTTGCTTTCATATTTTGATATTGTCTTTATTAAATTTTAACACAAAAAAATAATACAAAAATGTGCTTTTCAAAGGACTCAAATAATAATTATATTTTCAAACAACCAATTTGTTGTATTGTTGTTTTATTTGTATCGACAAATGTAAAACAACAATATTCTACGATTCCCAGCAGGGGTAGGCAGAGAGGATGGGACGCCACACTCGTATGTCCTTCGCATCCATAGATATATTCATCATGCCCGTCGACTACGCTGACTTTAGAATGTGTTTGTCCGCCTCTGTAGTATAATGGTCAGCGCAATCGGCTACCGTACCGGATGCTTCGGGTTCGATTCCCAGGGGGGTCAAATAAATATAAGTGTTCTTATATTTATTTAACATTACCCTGGAGTGGTACCTGAAGGGGAGGGCTGATCAACTTTCCTTCATGTGTTAACGATCAAGATAACAACATAACGAATAAATTTACTGGCCAAATTATAAGCCAAAATAATAAAAATGAAAATGTTTTTTTCTGGCGTTTCTCTTGTATGTGATTATAATCCAGGATTCGGACCTCACATACTAATATAAGAGTTTCTGGTCAATAAAAAGCTTCTTTTCATCTCACCAATAGATGTCTCTAGTGAATTTATTGTAACTGCAGACAATTGGTAGAATTCCACATTGAATTGTTGGGTCATATATCCAAAATTAAACAAGGTTTATTGGATTGAATTCTACATTTATTTATGTATTTGTTAACACGTATTAACATATACATAAATAAATGTAGAATTCAATCCAATAAACCTTGTTTAATTTTGATATATTTTACCCATCAAGTCTCTAGTGAAGTTCTAGTGATTCAAGAACAATGTTTCAAAATTGGTTCATTTAATATATAGAACTTCCAAGAATTTGAGCAGTTTGGTTGTCAATAATGTGCAGAATTGATGAATGTTACACGTGTGTAAAGTTATCACTTAAAACAGCCTATGACGGTCGTCAGCCCCGTAAATGCCCAGACTTCCATATTCTTCTTCATCTTTGATGAGATGTTAAAAAATAATATGAAAATAACTCCTATAATTGGAGATAATCCTGATTCTGTGAACAAGTATTTGGACACACTCAAAATGTTGGAAACGTTACACTGATTCAAATACAAATTTATGATTTTTAATTGAATTTTTTATTTTTCAAAATGTTTTATTTGTCATTGACTTATGTAATATTACAGACTTTGAGTCATTTTTTAATTTGTTTTCGTCGAATGTCCCAAGACTTAATTTCAAATCTTACACACTATCTGCGGGCGGATTCACGCTCATAACAGAGATAAACATCTCTGTAAAGAGGTGAATGCTGGGAACAAAGTGAATGGTGCACTAAAATCAGTTATAGCAAATAAAAACCTATCAAACCTATAAACTGGCAGCGCACAACGGAGTCCTGGTTCCAACTCTAATGTATGGAAGTGAAACGTGGAGTTGGCAAAAGAAGGATGAAAGTAGACTGAATGCAGTGAGTAAAGTAGACTGAATGTGCGACAAAACGATGTATGATAGATGTGCGAATAGTGAAATAAGGAAGGAATGCAAAGCTGAGATAAGCATTATCGATAAAATTAAGAAAGGTGTGTTGAGATGGTTTGGACATGTGGAACGAATGAGTGAGGAAAGAACGGTAAAACAATTTTATGAGGCGAATGTTAGCGGGAAAAGAAGCAGAAGAAGACCGAGAAAAACATGGCACGATCAGGTATGCCAAATACTTGAAAGTGGTCAGGTTAGGAGTCGTAACAATCGGCGGGTATGTACGAGGAGATGCATGAACGTGGAAGAGGCGAAGAATGTTTGCAGGGACTCCGGGACTATTCTCTCTGCCTACCCCTGCGGGGAAGCGGCGTGATGGTCAGTTAGTTAGTTAGTTAGTTAGTTTGAAAAGAAGTGATTTAACCATACTGTATACATGGATATGAGATCAAAAGATGCCGCAAAAGTCATGCGTAAAAAATACTTTTCCTTTAATTTTACTTTACATGTGAGTCGAGTGTAAAGGTAAAATTACCCTTCCCGCCCAACACCACCAGTCGAGTGAAACAGTCGAATTACCCTTCCCGCAGATAGTGTTGGTTCTATTAAAAACAGTAAATACTCTTTATGATCTGTTTAGGCAGGATAAAGTACAACTTATAAAAAGTACTCCCTAGAGCCCGCAAACGCAATTGATTTTTGTCACGATGTTGGTTTATTAGCTAATAAATTAATATGAAAAATCACAAGACTATCGGTAGCATTCTTATTGAAATCTGTAGGGAACTAAGGGATCTCCCTTAGTTCCCTGAAGGTTTAAACTTTACATATTTTAATAAAACGAAAAACGTGCGTTCGCATACGTCATCAAAATTCCGTCATCGAACGTTTTATGACGTCATATGGTTTATTGTCTATGGTTTATAGAGCTGTAACAGTAGTAGTGTGGATTGTTTGTTTACCACTGCACTACCATTTGTTTTATACAAATATGAGGGGAGGGGGGGGGGTGGGTGGACCATAGACATCAACAAATAGAGCCGCCGATAATTAAGCAATGTTACAAATGTTAAAATAAGTCCATCGCTACTGTGACGTCATTCATTACCAACTTACGAAAACAATGTTTTAATGAAAGTGAATTTTTTACAAGAAAATTATTTATGAAAAATTGATTATATCGGCTGTCATAAACACTTCACGAGTCTAATACAATCCTTTATAGGTTGAGTATGTTAAATTGATATTCCTCCCGTCTGAAAACGATCCATTAATAATATATATGGGAGTAGAACACTTCACTATAATTCCAAATATTTTTATGTCTAATAGGAAAGTCTGCCTCCGTAGTGTAATGGTCAGCATGCTCGGCCACCGTTCTGGAGGTTCCGGGTTCGATTCCCAGGGAGGTTTAATAAATATAAGTGATTTTTTCACTCTAATATTTATTCAATATTACACTGGACTGGTACCTGAAGTGGAGGGCTGATCACCTTTCCTTCATGTGTAAACGATCAAGAAACACTGCGTTTATATGAAGCAGTGTCCTATGCACCATTGGGGTGCGAATGAAACGAATGAATAGGAGAGTAATGTAACCTTGTATGTTTTTACATCGAATTTGTTACACGTGTCAACGTGTTATTGCGACAAAAAATGGGTGTAAAATTTATCCCGTTTTTAATTTGTAAGGCATCCCGCTGTTAATTTAATGAACGTCGGGAATTTCTTCGTTAGCGGGAACCGCTTTGGGAATATGGATGATTTTTTTTTTAAATATCGCTCAGCGGATATAAATTTCTATAAATTCACACCGAAGGGATGATATTTCTCACCCTTAAATCGTGACCGGGATGCTAAAACAGCACGAAACAAAAATAGCACTATACACAACATTTTGAGTGTGTCCAAGTGCTTTTGAACAATATACATATATCGTAGTCGTACAGGAGTAAGTGACCAACTGACAAAACGTAAAATGTTCAGGAGGGTCATTTAAGTCAAGAAAATAAATTTTTGCTTGGCAAGAAAATAAACATCAATGCAGTTAGTCATTTTTAACAAGTCAATATATTATACTTCCATGTTTAAAACGGAATTTTTACAGGACAAATATAAAACTAGTAGATATGAAATACTCAATAATCACGTTTTTTAAAAAATGCACTATATATATATATATATATATATATATATATATATATATATATATATATATATATATATATATATATATATATATATATATATATAATATATATACATATATTTATATATATATATATACATATATATATATATATTTATATATATATATATATATATATATATATATATATATATATATATATATATATATATATATATATATATATATATATATATATATATATATATATATATATATATATATATATATATATATATAGTGAAGTTCCAGTGATTCAAGAACAAAGTTTCAAAATTGGTTCATATATATAGAACTTCCAAGAATTTGAGTAGTGTGGTTGTCAATAATGGGTAGAATAGGTGAATGTTACACGTGTGTAAAGTGATCACTTAAATCAGCCTATTACGTTCGTCCGCCCCGTAAATGCCCAGACTTCCATATTCTTCATCATCTTTGATGAGTTGTCAAAAAATAACAAATCTATTAAAACCCTTCGCCCCTGTTTCGTGATATGGCGATCTTTCTTCTCTGCTTACCCCCGAAACGTTACAACACATTTCCCCATTGAATAATCGAGTTTAAGTCTCGCTAAGTAACGTTAAGTGGCGCGTTAAGTAAGCGATGTAGAATATTCCATAAGTTGGGATTGTTCCATTTTCCCAAAGCTAATTTGTTACCCGGTAAATTTATTGTATTCAGACTTTAATGTCCTTTTTACGAATATTGAGATACGTGGAAGATCGAGCGACTTAAAAATGCTACAATTTCGCACCATTCATCAAACCCAGGGGCGGTCAACCTTGCGCCAGTTTTTTTTACAAAAACGAGATATTTTCACTATGATTCTTTTATCGAAACATTTATTTGCTTAATATATATATATACATATAGTGCAGCCTCTCGTAAAAAGCATATAAATATGTAAAAAAAATGCAGTCGAAATGCGATCTCTCAGAAGAATGTGCGACAAAACGATGTATGATAGATGTGCGAATAGTGAAATAAGGAAGGATTGCAAAGCTGAGATAAGCATTATCGATAAAATTAAGAAAGGTGTGTTAAGATGGTTTGGACATGTAGAACAAATGAGTGAGGAAAGAACGGTAAAATAAATTTATGAGGCGAATGTAAGTGGAAAAAACAGCAGAGGAAGACCGAGAAAAACATGGCTCGATCAGGTATGCCAAATACTTGAAAGTGGTCTGGTTAGGAGTCGTAACAATCGGCGGGTATGTATGAGGAGATGCATGAACGTGGAATAGGCGAAGAATGTTTGAGTGGTGTGGCGTTCTATTCTCTCTGCCTATCCCTGCGGGGAAGAGGCGTGATGGTTAGTTAGTTATATATATATATATATATATATATATATATATATATATATATATATATATATATATATATATATATATATATATATATATATATATATATGTATATATATATATATATATATATATATATATATATATATATATATTTATATATATATAAATATATATATATATATACATATAAATATATATATATATATATATATATATATATATATATATATATATATATATATATATATATATACATATATATATATATATATAATAACAATAAAAGTTTATTCTTAATTTTTTTTTATAAATTACATATAATATGACAGTTCACAACATTTTTCTATCTATCTGATTCTCTTGTTATTCCCAGTGCGACGCATGGCGACATCTGGTGGTAGATTTGCGCGATCTGCTTTATGTAGGTACTATATGTAGGTACTTAATAAAATCTACAGGTAGGTATTTTATTAAACATATATATATACAGAATTGGTATATGTCTTTAAATACTGCGACTCTTTTAATTGTTGCCATCTTTTCGGACTGTATGATATTTTGATGGATTTTACCTACTACTCATTACCTGTTATCCCGAACTACGACAGTTAGGGGCGTGTTTTATTTATAAACAGTCCATTATCTAATTTCAAGCGTCAGTTTTATATGTGAAACGTTGCTCTCCAGTCCAATATCAATAAATAAGTACAATTTTTAGTACTTTTCATTTAAGCTTTCATTATTTTATGTTGAAATGACAAGAAAACGTGATTTGAGTGAAACTGAGCGGTCTCAAATAATTTTATTGAATTCAAAAGGGTTAAATATAATTAAATGTAGTTGGAAAGAGAAGCAGAGGACGACCGAGGAAAACTTGGCACAATCAGGTATGTCAAATACTTGAAAGCGGCCGGGTCAGGAGTCGTAATAATCGTCGGGTATGTATGAGGAGATGCATGAATGTAGAAGAGGCAAAGAATGTTTGCAAATACAGAGTGGTGTGGCGTTCGATTCTCTCTGCCTACCCCTGCGGGGAAGCAGCTTGATGGTTAGTTAGTTAGTTAGTTAGTTAAATATAATTAAATGCCTCCAGTGTGGGGTCCAAACGAAAATTAAAATATTTTTGGAGTCTAGTTTTTATAAAAATCGCCTAAAACTGGTAGAAAAATTATATTTTTTTTATAGATTTTTTTTGCAGATGGTTGGTTAGTTAGTTTGGCACTCGTGCCACAGTTCGGCTACCCCTGATCTAACCCCTATACGCTTGCAACTTACTTTTTATGTGTGTTAATAATGTACATTATCTCGAGGCGTATGTTGTTTGAAGCGATTACATTAACGCCTAACGAAAATATCGCAGTCGTACAGGAGAAAATGACCAACTAACAAAACGTAAAATGTTCAGGACGGCCGTTCAAGTCACTTTTGCTTGGCAAGAAAATAAACATCAACGCAGTTAGTCATTTTTACCAAGTCAATATATTATACTTCCAAGTTTAAAATCCTTTGGGATTTTTTCAGGGCAATATTAAGATAGTAAGATATCAAATAGTCAATGATCACGTTTTGTAAAAAATGCAATTGGTAACTTTCTCCTGTATGACTACGATATGACTATTGGGTAATATGTAGTTATTGATTCGACTACCCCATTGAAATGGTATTTTTAAATTTTCTCGATTAATTTTTCTTTCTTATTTATTTATTACTTAAAATTAATAAGGCAAAAGGGGATGAAGATTTAGTGGTATTTGATTTAGAAAATATGACAAGACGAATAAGACGAACAAATGAGCCACGTGACAAAAATACATATCAAGCCACTTATTGTACTTTTTACTTTCCAATATCGTTTTAGGTAAAACCTGAATGTTTTTTTTTCCATTTGTAAACTATTTAGTATATTTAAAAAAATAATAAAACAGCACTTTCTGCCCTGTAGCGGGAAAATATTATCTTAAAAATATTCCGCTTTTGCTGGGATATGTTTTTTTTTTTTTTAGATGGGAATTGCATTTATTATTTACCTTGCTTATTATGTACAAGGTTTATAGATCATTTAGTGGATTTTTGTTTCTTCTAGCTAATTAAATATGTTTTTATTTGAATCTGTGTTGGGAACAGGAGGGATAATCTAGTGTGGGCGAAACAGGAACTTGTCAGCATTTGCTCATTGCTGGGAGGAAACCACGTTGCACTCCTCAGGAGAAGGCGGACTGCTGACTGTCCTCAACAGGCCTTCCGTTCCACTAGAAGAGGGTTCGGCATTTTGTGTCCTACTTTGGTTTATGTTACCAATGTCCTTCACTATTTGTATCATGTATGATACCACCTCTCGTGACAGTTCCTTATGAACTATCACGGATTCGATGTTGGATAGGTCCTCACCCAGGCTCCTGCAACGCGCCTCCAGCTGTTGTCTTTAAAAGCTGAAAAGGGGGCAAAGCATCAACAGGTGAGGGACATCTTGAGGTGTCTCATCATCACACGTACGGCTGTCGATCTCGGAGATCTGCTGGGATATAGTGCATTTTCAGGGCATTTCGAAAACATGCACAACTGAAAATTTACGATTTTTTTTATATATGACGTTGTTGAAAGGAGTGAGCGATATGTTGTAGCTGTGCGGAATAGTGATTTATTCTTAAATGTCTTTTACATAAATTCATTCCTAATAAACCAAACTTAAGTGTAAACGGTTCCTATATTTAATAAATGCTTTTGATTAAGTTTCACGTTTTTAATTGCGTAGTCCGCCAGACGATTGTTTAGTTATTAAGGGCTTAGTAAAAATACATAAATAAAACCCTTATCCGCACCCCAATGGTGCATAGGGCACTGCTTCATATAAACGCAGAGTTATCTTGATCGTTTACACATGAAGGAAAGGTGATCAGCCTTCCGTTTCAGGTACCAGTCCAGGGTAAAATTGAATAAATATTACATTGAGAAAATCACTTATATACCTTTGGGAATCAAACCCAGGACCTCCAGTATGGTAGGCAAGCATGCTGACCATTAATAAGACTACGGAGGCTGACATATTTATATAAAAATATGCATTAATATGTTTATATATTATTATTTATTTGACCCCCCCTGGGAATCGAACCCGGGACCTCCAGAACGGAAAATAATAAAACTGAAAAAAAAAGGAAATTAGTCAAAGGGAATTAGTCAAAATTTCGCGCGACTAACTGTGGGTTAATTTTATTATCTTAAAAACGTCTTAGTTTTGTCCCCAGAGAACATCAAAGGAACGGCTTAGTCGATTTGGTATTAAGATAATTATAATTAAACAAATTCCCCCATGACCTATTTCAAAATAGATTTTTAATTAATTTAGTGTAACTTTATTACCGAAACGAGTCGTTTTTTTATACAATACAACTTTTAATATATAATTTTTTTACATATTTTTTTAATTTTATTTTTATTTTTTTTTGACATTTTATTTGACGTTTTTTTTTTGCATTTTTGGACAAAGTAGAATCTATGTACTTAGCCCAAAATGCAAAAAAAACGTACTATAAAAAAATGTCCCTTACTGTGTTTTGAGATTGGACAGACGATCTACCATACATGGTTTTTCCGCAAATTTCGACTGGATTCAGTCATTTTCATCCTTCTATTGCCAACTCCATGCCACACAATAGACACGCAAATAAAAACATTCATCATACATGTTTTCAAAAAATTTTGAGTGTGTCCAAATACTTTGTTTTCATATTATTTTTTGACATCTCATCAAAGATATAGAAGAATATGGAAGTCTGGGCATTTACGGGGCTGACGACCGTCATAGGCTGGTTTAAGTGATTTTAATATAAACATTCACCATTCTAACCATTATTGACAACCAGACTACTTCAATTCTTAGAATTCAATTATACATATATGTATATATCCTATTTCAAATAAAGCTTAGCGTGCGTCAAAGAGGTACTAGGCAAAAATCTAAATTCGCAGTATTTTTACATAATGCAAACTATGCCATGTTCTCTCCCATTCCGCGGCTTCACATGTTAGCCAATGCTTTTGAAAGTATAGATTTATTTAATATATTGCTATCCACCTTGAAGTCTGTACTTTCTCATCATTTCTTCTCCATGTTATAATGGATAAATGTAAACGTTGTGTTTCACTCTCTCTCGCTGCTCGCTGATGGTGTGTGAAGGAGACGTGTATCTACCAGTGCTTACTATTTGTTATTTTATTATTATTTTATGTTTAAGACTTTTTGTTTCTCTATTAGTGTATTCATTAGTGTATTTTTATATTAGACATGTATATATAATAATAATAAAACCCTTATCCGCACCCCTATGGTGCATAGGGCACTGCGTCATATAACCGCAGTGTTATCTTGATCGTTTACATATGAAGGAAATGTGATCAGCCCTCCTCTTCAGGTGCCAGTAATATTAAATAAATATTACAGTGAAAAAATCACTCATATTTATTTTACCCCCCCTGGGAATCGAACCCGGATCCTCCAGAACGGTACCCGAGCGTGCTTACCATTACACTACGGAGGCCGACATATCGCTCACTCCTTTCAAGAATGTCATAAATCAAAATACTTGATTTTTCAGGAGAGCGTTTTTAAAGTTTAAAAATATAATAGAATGTATTAAAAATAAATATCAAGCTACTTATTAAACTTTTAACTGTGCAATTTATTATTTTAGGTAAAACCTGAAGGTTTTTTCTCCATTTGAAAATTATTAAATATATTTAAAAAAATAATTAAACAATACCTTTTCTTTAAAATGCAAAAACAACACTTTTTGCCCTGTATCGGGTAAATATTAAGTTAAAAATATGCCTCTTTTGCTGGGATGTAGTACATTTTCTGGGCATTCTGAAAACATGCACAACTGAAAATTGAAGATTTTTGATTTATGACGTTCTTGAAAGGAGTGAGCGATATGTAGGTTCTTAATAAAATCTATAGGTAGGTATTTTATTTCACACATCTTTTCGGACTGTATGGTATTTTGATGGATTTTACGTACTACTCATAACCTGCTATCAGGGCTTCAATGAACAAGTCATAGTAAGCCAGAAAAACGTTATCAGCCTATATCCTTCACTGATAGACCCGCCATACGCGGAATTAATAAATAATTGAATATTGATATGCTTAACCTTTTCCTTCCGGTACTAAAATAAAACGCGCGTCCCGGTGTTGGGTAGTCCCTACAAAATAAAAAAAATTGCGATTTTAAATCGGAACAATACGGACATTAGCAGCCTTACATTCCTTTCTTATATCTTCGTTTTTAATTCTGTCATACAATGACTTTCCACACACGAGGGAGCGTGTGTGTATATATATATATATTTTTATATATATATATATATATATATATATATATATATATATATATATATATATATATATATATATATATATATATATATATATATATATATATATATATGTATTTATAAATTATGTATTAAAAGAAATACCTACAGATTTGATTAAATACCTACATATAGTACCGACTTTCAGTATTGTGACAGTTGGTAAAGCAGATCGCGCAAATCTACCACCAGATGTCGCTATGCGTCGCACTGGGAAAAACAAGAGAATCAGATAGATAGAAAAATATTGTGTTTTATTGAACTGTCATCATATATATATATATATATATATATATATATATATATATATATATATATATATATATATATATATATATATTTATATATATATATAAAAAAATTAAGAATAAACTTTTATTGTCGTTTCTTTAATTACAAATCAACAAATTGTTTATTTTATTATTATAAGCTCACTAATTTACAAAGAAGAATTTTACCACGTTTTATATATATAAATATACATATATATGTGTGTGTGTGTATGTGTGTATCAGTGACGTGCTTAGGGTTTACCAGTAAGGTAAGCCCATAATTTTTCACATTCGTGAATATATGATGTACCTATAATTTCTTCACCTCATATTATTCCCAGTATAGTAAGCACCCAGAAAGTATTATAAATATAAACAATGTACTGTAATCATTGTAAAAATATTCTAACATGTAACTTTTGTAAGGTATAGTAGCCATCACCTTGAAATAAAGGAAATGTTCACTATAATAAAATATCTTCCTCAGATATTAACCATAACCAATAAGTACCATCACCATATAATGGCATGGATAGAGTTTAATAAGAGTTTAATAATAGTCATACATTAATTACGTATTTTTAATCATTTGGTCTAGATTTAGTCATTTTTATTTGGAGTTATAAGGCAAGCCGGGCTTTTGGGCTTCTAGGGAAGAACCGCCACTGGTGTGTATAGTATAGTTTCTTACGCTGTATTGTTATATTATTATATATTATATACACACGCACACACATATAAGTAATCTGTTAAATATTTTCATTAATATAACATTAGATCCCACCTGTCAATCGACTTCGTTGACAACGACTCCTGATTGATAAATAAATATGTATCCTGTCACACTTCGAGTGCCAATAACTGGTAATTATCATCACACGACCTGCCGATAACTGTCCCTTATCCTGATTTTGTGCACACACACACATTGACGTCACTCATTTGACATATCGTAGTCGTACAGGAGAAAGTGACCAACTAACACAACGTAAAATGTTCAGGAGGGCCATTTAAGTCACTTTTGCTTGGCAACAAAATAAACATCAATGCAGTTAGTCATTTTTACCAAGTCGATATATTATACTTCCAAGTTTATAATCCTTTGGGATTATTTTCAGGGCAATATTAAGCTAGTAAGATATCAAATAGTCAATCATCACGGTTTTGTTAAAAATGCACTTGGTCACTTTCTCCTGTAGGACTACGTAATTTTCAAAATAACGATCCATAAAAAAGCATAAAATTGTATATATATTATAATAAATTCAATTTAATTTAAATTATAATTTTTCGACATCTCAATACAGATGAAGAGGAGTATGGAAGTCTGAGCCCATTTACAGGGCTTACGACCGTCATAGGCAGGTTTAAGTGATCATTCGCCAGTTGTACCCATTATTGACAACCAGAAACGTACTCAAATTCTTGGAAGTTCTATACATATGAACCATTTTCAAAACACGGTTCTTGAATCACTAGAACTTCACTAGAGACATCTATCGGTGAGATGAAAAGAAGCTTTTTATTGAGCAGAAACTCTTTTATTAGTATGTGAGGTCCGAATCCTGGATTAAAAAATTAGAATAATAACTACAATAAAATAAGCACACACTGAAAATGTTGTATATATACATACATATGTTATTTACTGACATAAAAGAAAAGCATTTTATTCATTATTTTATTGAAAAAAGTAAATACATGTGTTTTTTTTTTATTATTTATGCAAATATTTCAATTTCATACTAATTCTATGAGCTTAAGCGGCTGTTTATTAGAAATATGTATCAAATTGTGATGGAGTGGGCTCGAACCGAGAAACTCTGACTTAAGAGTCCGCGACACTAACCACGGGACCACAACCCGACACACATATATATATATATATATATATATATATATATATATATATATATATATATATATATATATATATATATATATATATATATATATATATATATATATATATATATATATATATATATATATATATATATATATATATATATATATATATATATATGACAGCTTCCTATTTATTGACAGTATTCATTGTATATTTTACAGATTATCTGATATAAGCATATATTTTCATATATCTATTGTACAATTAGGAGTTTTTTTTTACAAAAAAATATTTAATAAAAGAGTTTCTGCTCAATAAAAAGCTTCTTTTCATCTCACCAACAGATGTCTCTAGTGAAGTACTAATGATTCAAGAACAATGTTTCTAAATTGGTTCATATATATAGAACTTCCAAGAATTTGATTAGTGTGGTTGTCAATAATGGGTAGAATTGGTGAATGTTATACGTGTTACCATAAATTGCCCAGACTTCCATCTTCAATATCAAGAAATGTCAATAATACGTACATACATATATATATATATATATATATATATATATATATATAGATATATATATATATATATACAATATATATATATATATATATATATATATATATATATATACATATATATATATATATATATATATATATAGAAGGAAAGGTCATTCATTCAGTAGGTGTTGAGAAAAATTATCATCGCTATGTTTGACAAAGGTAAAATTTTCTGGAAGCTACAAATGCTCGAGGCGTATTATTTTGTTTTCGTCTTATCTCTTTAAAATCCTTTGGCAGATTAAAAATAAATTAATTTAAAATAACTCGTCAGGCGTAGTATATTTCCAATCAGTGAATGAATTACAAAATAAATTGATTTCTTTGAAACCGCAAAGCCTAAGAAGGGTCTAAGTGTATTGAAGGTGATTTGAGATAATACAGGTAAGTATAAACCAGAACTTTGATTACTCTATTCGAGTTACGAAAGGTGTGTTGAGATGGTTTGGGCAATCGAATGAGTGAAGAAAGAACACTAAAAAAAATACGAAGTGAATATATTTTAAAAAGAAGCAGACAAAAACCGAAGAAAACTTGGCAAGTTCAAACATTTCAAATATTTGGACGTGGCGGGTCAGGAGTCGGAACGGGCGAAGATTGTTTGCGGCGATGGAGCGGTGTGGCGTTCTATTCTCACCGTCTACCCCTACAGATAGTTGGCGTAATGGTTAAATAGCTACAATATCCAAATCAACCTAGTTTGATGAATGGATGTAAGGTACTGATGGCATGAAGCTACCAGGAGTACAGAACGGCGCAGGAGGTATTCGGAAGAAGCCAGTGGGTTTGTCTTGTATGTATTATGATAAGGGGAAACTTGGCATTATCAAGTATTCCAAATACTTAGTCGTGGTCAGAATGTGGCGTTCTATTCTCTCCGCCTACCTCTACTGATAGTTGGCGTGATCGTAAGTTAGCTACAATATCCAAATCAACCTAGTTTGATGAATGGATGTAAGGTACTGCTGGCATGAAGCTACCAGGAGTACAGAACGGCGCAGGAGGTATGCGGAAGAAGCCAGTGGGTTTTTCTTGTATCTATTATGATAAGGGGAAACTTGGCATTATCAAGTATTCCAAATACTTAGTCGTCGTCAGAATGTGGCGTTCTATTCTCCCCGCCTACCTCTACGGATAGTTGGCGTGATGGTAAGTTAGCTACAATATCCAGATCAAACTAATTAGATGAATGTATATGAGGTGTTGCTGGCATGAAGCTACCAGGAGTACAGAAAGGCGCAGGAGGTATTCGGAAGAAGCCACGTCTTATTATATGTAATTTCTTAGAAGTCTTCAAATCCAAAGTCTGGAATCTTGAAATCGTCCATGTTTATGTTTGGCATTGGAAACTGTGGTGGCGCTGGTTGGCTTACCAATGCCAATTGCTGACATGGTCCTTGATCGCCATCTCGATTAGCACAGGCAACCATAGTGGCAGGCTTCGTGGTGACAACGAGATTTTGCTGATTTAGTGGTGCGTTTAGAGGATAAACGTTCACAAAATTGTTCCCCGACGGATACCCTATCCCACCTTGTTGACCAAATCCGTTGTTGGTGTGTTCAGGATAAGTGGTGCCTACATTCTGGGAATATCCACTATTGCCAGATCCTGGGTGAGTATAGCCTTGATGGATTCCCTGGTTCGATTCCCGTGGATTGACGTAGAAAGTGTTTGAACCCTGCTGAGGAACTCCTGGATTGATGATGACCGGATTTCCATAAACTCCGTTCCCTACAAAAAAACACAATGTGCTATCAAAATTTTATTCTAACATCTTTCTGTAAAAAACACCAATCACTCAGCCTTGAAGATCGTCTCTTGAAAGTTTTCAGCAGATACTTTGTGGCACATTTTATAAACTTTATAAAATTAACTAACTTTTTTTTAACTTTTTTTATTAATACAATTTAACCTACCGGTTTCGACAATGCCTTGTCATCATCAGGGTTCATTTTAAATAAAAAACATTAAAATACTCTCACCAAAAAAATCCACACACTCCACATATAACATTTAGGATTCACTCATGGTTTAATGTTTTATATAATTTATGGTATAATAGTCTTTTTTATTTTTTTTTCAAGATTTATATGTAATGGGCATTCTTTTTTTTCTTAAGAATTTTTTATTTCTATTATTTTATTTCTTTAGGGAGTTTATTGAAATATTTAATTCTCAAATATTTTAAGTTTTTTTGAAATCGTTTAGTATTACATTTTGGAGTTGAAAAATCTTTTAAGAATCTCGAAGACAAACTTTTTTTAAAATTCAAATATTTGTCACCTTTTAGTAATTGAAAAATTGCAGTTTATTTAAAAATGGTTTTTATGTTTGGGACTTGAAATTTTGTAAATAATAATTTAGTTCGATATACATATTTTGTCTAATTGTTAATAATTGTTTTTTAGTTTTTTGATTAAATCTATTACATCAGACAATAATATGTATTAACTTTTAAAAACGTCTGAGACATTACTATCTGTCATTAGAATCCTAACTGTCCATCAAACCTCCTCCCTCTACCTCCTTCCCTAAGCTCCCTTCTTCCTTTGCCCTCCTTATTATCGTCTTTTGTTAATTTATGTTTCTTTTTAAATGTCAATTTGTAATTTAAGTTTTTTTAAATGTTCAAGTACTATCTGCCCACTGATTGCAAACGGCTATATATGGTATCAAACGTTTTGATCAATATCACTAGTCCGTTTTTGGTCGGTTGGAAGATATTGCTTTTTAGCAATAAGCCCGCCAATGTACTTTTTATTTTCTGTACATGAAGTTTAAATAAATAAATAAATAAATAAATATTTTTCAAAATAACTTTAATTTTTGTTTTCTGTACTATTTTCACAGAGTTCAGTATGTTGTTGTAGGTACCTCCCCATCCAACAATGCCATACTGTAGTAGTGAGTTCCTTAGTTTGGTATAGTTTAATATCATACAATTGTTAATCGCCATTTCTCACTAAAACACCGCTGTATATAATTTTATATTTTAAATAATAAATAAAGCATACCTGGATTGGAATATCCGTTAGATCCTTGGGGACTTTGAATTCCTGGATTGACGATGAAAGTGTTTGAACCTTGATGTGGTCCAGGGTTCACTGGATTTGTGGGATAAGTTATTTGATTTAAATTACCTTAAACAAAAAAATAAACAATTGTTGATCAAACTTAGCTAGCGGTCAGTAGCTCTTGGGCTCCTGACAAGAGAACATTGAGCTATGAGCTCCTCACGCTTACACTGTGCATGTATGCAAGAGTGAGATGCGAATATAGTGTCGCGGTTCCCGCACACTCTTCACGCGCTGTTTATATATATAATACCTCCGATGTACCCGATACATTCTGATTATTATTAATATTATTTTTTAAATCAATGCGTAAAAATGTTATGGAGGAATACTTAATACTTAGCCTTGTATTATATATATATTTATATATAATATATATATATATATATATATATATATATATATATATATATATATATATATATATATATATATATATATATGTATATATATATATTTATATATATATACAATATATATATATATATATATATATATATATATATATATATATATATATATATATATATATATATATATAAATATATAAATATATATATATATATATATATATATATATATATATATATTTATATATTTATATATATATATATATATATATATATATATATATATATATATATAGATATAATAATTATTAGAAGCAATGTGTACAAGGTACAAAACACCGGGAAGAGAAGGTTAAACATTATTTAAAGTTTTTATTATTTAAGCTTATAATTTGAACAGATAATTTATTTTATAAATTCATTTTGAGATGCCAAAAAATAATATGAAATAAATTATCTGGTCAAATTATAAGCTTAAATAATAAAAATGAAAATGGTATTTTCTGGCGTTTCTCATGTGTGTGATTATAATCCAGGATTCGCACCTCACATACATACTAATATAAGAGTTTCTGCTCAATAAAAAGCTTCTTTTCATCTCACCAATAGATGTCTCTAGTGAAGTTCTAGTGATTCAAGAATAATGTTTAAAAATCGGTTCATATATATATGTAGAACTTCCAAGAATTTGAGTAGTGTGGTTGTCAATAATGGGTAGAATTGTTGAATTTTACACGCGTATAAAGTGATCGCTTTAACCAGCATATGACGGTCGTCAGGCCCGTAAATGCCCAGACTTCCATATTCTTCTTCATCTTTATATATTATATATATTATATTCTTCATCCCATCAAAGGATGAGATGTCAAAAAATAATATGAAAATGACTCCTGTAATTGGAGATAATCCAGATTTTGTGAACAAGTATTTGGACACACTCAAAATGTTGTGAATTTTTTTAAGTATTTGTAATTATACGTATTAATCTAAATTGTTCGAAATCTTATAAACTAAACTAACTAACTAACTAACCATCACGCCGCTTCCCCGCAGGGTTAGGCAGAGAGAATAGAGCGCCACACCACTCTGTCCTTGCAAACATTCTTGGCCTCTTCCACGTTCATGCATCTCCTCATACATACCCGCCGATTGTTACGACTCCTAACCTGACCAGTTTCAAGTATTTGGCATACCTGATCGTGCCATGTTTTTCTCGGTCTTCCTCTGCTACTTTTTCCTCTTACATTCGCCTCATAAATTTGTTTTACCGTTCTTTCCTCACTCATTCGTTCTACATGCCCAAACCATCTCAACACACCTTTCTTAATTTTGATTCTTAATTCTCTCTCTTATAAACCTAAAAAAGTTATTCTATTCCCTGTCCTTTCCTTTTCTTCTTTTTCTATCACTGCCATCTCCTTTTCTCTTTATCCCATCCTTGTCTCATGTCTCTTCCTGTATATTATAGACTTCTCTTATGCATAGAGTTGTGAAGAACTGTAATTGGTACTCATGATTTCATTTTTGATGTATCACATCGCTCACTCCTTTCAAGAACGTCATAAATAAAAAATCGTCAATTTTCAGTTGTGCATGTTATCGGAATGCCCAGAAAATGTACTACATCCCAGCGTAAGCGGCATATTTTTAACTTAATATTTACCCGCTACAGGGCAGAAAGTGTTGTTTTTGCATTTTGAAGAAAATGTATTGTTTAATTTTTTTTTTTAATTAATTAAATATTTTTCAAATGAAGAAAAATCCTTTAGGTTTTACCTTAAAAGATCTGTTTCACAGTAAAAAGTTCCGTAAGTTGCTTGATATTAATTTTTAAAACATTATATTATATTTTTAAACTTTAAAAATGTTCTCCTGGAAAATCAAGTATTTTGATTTATTACGTTCTTGAAAGGAGTGAGCGATATATTGTAACTGTTGTTCTTACTTCCAATAAAATAAAATAAAATCCAACAAGTTTTCTTACCTCCTTGAGGCGGGAATCCTCCGGATGAAGTACCAAACCCATTCCCGTTCCCTGGGCAGGTGTCACAGGACATGAATCCTTGAATCCCGTATGCTTTATTTGTTTCTGTTATCGAAGAAACTGTGTTGACAGTCTTTTGATTTCCGGTTTTGTAAAATTTGTAATTTTGAGCTAGAAAAAGCGCAACGCGATTAAGAACATTTTGAGAAATAAAAAGACCTTGTTTTTCGATCCACTCACATTTTTACTAACAACCAACTAGTTTCGGCAACAACCTGTTGCCCTCTTCAGGGTTTAATTTGTGACTTAAAATAATATATCAATATGATCCACAAAGTTGATGCTTTATATATATATAAAAAATTATAATTTGTTTTTTATTTATTTTTTCGGCTTTTGACTTTGTGGCAAGATGTGATGAAATTATAAAAGAAAAACACTTGTTTTTTTACCAGTTGAGTTTATTTTATTATGACGATTATTTTAATAAAAATTAAATACTTGAATAATCCACTTAATTGAGTTTTATTTTTATTTACGACTAGTTTACATGAATAATTTAGAAAATTTAGAAAAACATAATGTATGGAGATTGTGATAGAAAATATATTGGCCAAACTGCGAGAAATTTAAAGATAAGAATTAAAGAACATCATAGCGGTCTTGTTAGTAATTATTTTTCGGAATTTGCAAATCATATAATAGATACTAATCACTCATTTCACTCTCATAAATTAAAATTATTACACCTTGTTCCATATAAAGGCCAAATTATGAATTATCTTGAAAATTTAGAAATACAAAAAAACCTGAATTCTAATAATAATTTATTAAAAAATATATTGTTTCAAAATTCTTCGCCATTGCTTTCAATTTTTCCTTTGTTTTCAAACTCCGTTCCTTGACTAACCCCTTCCCCTTACTTTCCCCTCTCCTTATTTATAGAACAATTTTATATTTTATATTTTAGTTATTATACAGACCTGAATGATGGAAGTTTAACTTCTGAAACATGTAGTCTATAATAAAACTCAAGTGGTAAAAAACGAAGTGTTTTCTTTAATTATTATTATAAAAATTTTAATTCAGATAAAACAATAATTAATAATATACTGTTTCAAAATACGTCACCATTATTATCTATGTTTCCTTTTACAAAAAAATGTTGTTCCTTAACCCCCCTTCCTATATTTATTAACCTATATATACACCTAAATATATTTTTATTCGTTAGTTTTAATTTGTACCAGAAGATGAAAACAATTGTCGTTTTCGAAACTAGTCGTAAATAAAAATTAAAGTCAATTAAATGGATTATTCAAGTGTTTAATTTTTATTAAAATAATCATGTCATTCCACAAAGTTAATGCCGAATCAATAAATAATATGACGATTATTATTATGACATTGGTGTGACGTTATATTCTCTCCGCCTACCCCTGCGGAGAGGCAGTGTGATGGTTAGTAAGCTTCAAGATCCAAATCAGTCTAGTTTGATGAATGGATGTAAGGTACTGATGGCATGAAGCTACCAGGAGTACAGAACGGCGCAGGAGGTGTTTGGAGGAAGCGATTAGGTAAATATATTTCTTACGTGACCTCCTGTGTCTGATAGGTACATCTCTAATGGGAGTAGTACTAACGCCCACCAAAAGTAGAAACAGCGGAACGTACTGAAAATATATTATAAATTTTATATATTACAATTCCAATAGAACTTTAAATATTATTTTGTTAACAACACAGATGAATAAAAATATGAAAGTCTGGGCATTTACGGGGATAATGTCAAATTCAAGAACGTCAAAAATAAAAATAAACTTGATTTTTCAGGAGATCGTTTTTAAAGTTTAAAAATATAACACTATGTACATATTATTGTGCAACGGATCTTTGAAAAATATTTTTTTTTAGTTTAATAAGTTTTTCTTCAAAATGCAAAAACAACATTTTCTGCCCTGTAGCGGGTAAATATTAAGTTAAAAATATTCCGCTTTTGCAGGGATATAGTGCATTTTCTGGGCATTCAGAAAACATGCGCAACTGAAAATTAACGATTTTTTATTTATGACGTTCTTGAAAGGAGCGCGCGATTTGTGAACGAGTATTTGGACACACTCGAAAATTTGTAAAAGAACCACAGATTTTTAAAAATTTTAAGACATAAAAATGCTAAAAAAATAATTAAAACATACTTGAATTGCCTTCATTGTTAAATAGAAATACAATATCGCACTTGTTGAATCGCAGCTAGTATTGGAATGACATCACAAGAATGTTCTCTTGTACTATTTCTTTCAGAAAACCAGGGTTGACAAATCGCTCACTCCTTTCGACAACGTCATATATCAAATATCGACAACTTTCAGTTTTGCGTGTTTTCGGAATGCCCAGAAAATGTACTATATCCCAGCAAAAGCGACATATTTTAAACTTAATATCAACCCGCTACAGGGCAGAAAGTGTTGTTTTTGCATTTTGAAGAAAAGGTATTGTTTGATTTTTTATAGTAAATATTTTTCAAACGGAGAAAAAACCTTAAGGTTTCACTTAAAATATCTGTTGCACAGTAAAAAGTTCAAAAAGTGGCTTGATATTTATTTTCAATTTATTTTATTATATTCTTAACCTTTAAAAATCAAGTTTTTTTTCAATTTATGACGTTGTTAAAAGGAGTGAGTGAAATAAGTTCTTCTTCTTTTTCTGGCCCCAATCTTCACCTAAGTGATGCATTGCTTTAAATCAATTGCTATTATCAAAATGCGAGGCGATTAGATTCAATAATACAACTTTTTTTCCTCTGCTGCTTAGTATAGGCCTTGTGGCCTGTTTTTAAGAAGGATTTAGCCTCCTGTGATGTCTATTCACAGCTGTCAATCATCGTTTTGGTGGTCTGCCCGAGAGACGTCTATCTTGGTTTTGGTTGTGCAATGCAATGTGGGGGAGATATCGTCTATCTTAGCGTCAAATCAATGAATGATAAAAAAGGTATATTTAAAAAATTTAAAAAAATAAACATTTAAAATCGCAATCCCTACTAAACGAAAAAAAAATGGCAAATATTTTCGTAAGAAATTGATAATTTGGCCATAACACTTATTTTTTTAAAAGGTCATGCAAATTGATAACTTTTAGAACAGATTGCCACTGTTGATTTATTGAAATGTGACAAAAATAAGTAAACATACAATTTTTACAAGGAAAAACATGGAGCAGTCAATATATATATATATATATATATATATATATATATATATATATATATATATATATATATATATATATATATATATATATATATATATATATATATATATATATATATATATATATATATATATATATATATATATATATATATATATATATAATATATATATATATATATATATATATATATATATATATATATATATATATATATATATATATATATATATATATATATATGTATATATATATATATGTATATATATATATATATATAAATATAAATATATATATATATAAGGCTGAGGTAAGCATTATCGATAAAATTAAGAAAGGTGTGTTGAGATGGTTTGGACATGTAGAACGAATGAGTGAGGAAAGAACGGTAAAATAAATTTATTAGGCGAATGAAAAACATGGCACGATCCGGAATGCCAAATACTTGAACGTGGTCAAGTTAGGAGTCATAATAATCGACGGGTTTGTATGAGGAGATGCATGAACGTGCAAGAGGCGAAGAATGTTTGCAAAGACAGAGTGGTGTGGCGTTCTATTCTCTCTGCCTACCCCTACGGGGAAGCGGCTGGATGGTTAGTTAGTTTTTTTAGTTAGTTTACTCTGAAGCAAAAAGAAATGATTTGCACGTATTTAAATTCAGCTGGAAGAATATGCTATGTTCTACAGTATAGAAAAAAATCAAAAAGGGGAAATCAAGTATAATTTCTGACACTCCAGAAAGGACAAGTTTTTGAAAATAAAATTATTTAAAAATGGAAAACGAAAACCTATAGATAGACCAAACAATAAGCCTAACGCTAAAAGAGTTTAAAAAAAGTCATAGAAGATATTTCAATGAGTGATGACAGAGATATCAGTTCGGATAAATCAGTTGAAATAGAAGGTGTATCACTGACAAAAACAAAAGGAAAGGAGAATAATAAGTGTCACATATCGCTCACTCCTTTCAAGAACGTCATAAATCAAAAAACTTGATTTTTCAGGAGAACGTTTCAAAAGTTTAAAAATATAATACAATGTATTAAAAATAAATATCAAGCCCCTTCTTGAACTTTTTACTCTGCAAAAGATCTTTTTAAGTAAAACCTGAAGATTTTTTCTCCATTTAAAAAATATTTAGTTTATTAAAAAAAATAATTATACAACACCTTTTCTTAAAAATGCAAAAGCAAATTTTCTACCCTGTAGCGGGTAAATATTAAGTTAAAAATATGCTTCTTTTGCTGGGATATAGTTCATTTTCTGGGCATTCCGAAAACATGCACAACTGAAAATTTACGAATTTTGATTTATGACGTTCTTGAAAGGAGTGAGCGATATGTGAAGGAGAATACCAATGTAGTGGTATGCAATGGCTTAAATGTAAATTATGTGGCCCATGAAAATTGTGGAATATTAAGATATCTGAACTTTTTTTGCCAAAAATGGTTAATAAAATTTCTTTTGCATGCGTCTACGTATTATACAAAAGTGCCCACCAATTATTTTTGTTTTAAAATATAATTTTTCCATCGATCTTGCATTTTAATTGATGTCCCTTTCATGGTATACTGGTGTCCCACTCATGGGAGGGTGTTTATGAATGGGACATTTTAGGACATTATTTCAAATCGATTTTTCAGGCAGTTAGGTTAATTTTTTTAGAAAACAAAGTACGGCATATTTGTAGCTAAAAGATTGAATAAAGAGAAACCACGTTTACTTTTTGTGATTCGTTTTACAGAGAAGAACTAGAGAGGCAAAATCAAAAACGTCCCATCCATGGGCACTCTATGTTAAAATACTTTTTTACAAACCTTTTTCACAAACCTACGTGGCAGTCTGTCATCTGACATTCTGTTTACAATATATAAGTGTATTTTGTGGCATTTTGTGCCAATAATGAGAATTTGTATCCAGACCTTTGCAAATATCTGATGTCTTTTTATTTCATTTTTTATTTTATCACATCAACGCTTGGCAGGGCTATGGCTAGTGCAGTGAAACCTCGATATAACGAACCTATTCAACGAACGAAAATCCGGTCCGAAGAAAAAAAAAAACGTCCTGCTAATATTATGTATGTTTAAATTCAAGTGTCGCCAAATGTAAACAATTTTTGGCAGGCATGATAATCGAATCATTCGTCTAGCACTATAATTTGGTACAAAATTCTGTCCTGTTCGTAGACTGCACCTAGCCGGAAGTACAACACACTGCCAAAGTTATCAGTGGTAAGATCACATCTCGGCGTTCTTGGGTAGCATGTTTTCTAAGGGATGGAAAGATTGATGAAGACATAGAAAGGAGAGTGAATGCTGGGAACGAAGTGAATGGTGCACTGAAATCAGTTTTAGCAAATAAAAACCTATCAGCGGAAGCTAAACTGGCAGTGCACAACGGAGTCCTGGTTCCAACTCCAATGTATGGAAGTGAAAAATGGATTTTGCAAAAGAAGGATGAAAGTAGACTGAATGCAGTCGAAATGCGATCTCTCGTATGATAGATGTGCGAATAGTGAAATAAGGAAGGAATGCAAAGCTGAGATAAGCATTATCGATAAAATTAAGAAAGGTGTGTTGAGATAGTTTGGACATGTGGAACGAATGAGTGAGGAAAGTGTAAAACAAATTTATGAGACGAATGTAATTAGGAAAAGGAGCAGAGGAAGACCGAAAAAAAGTTGGCACGATTAGGTATGCCAAATACTTGAAAGTGGTCAAGTCGTAATAATCGGCGGGCATGTATGAGGAGACGCATGAACGTCTAAGAGGCGAAGAATGTTTGCAAAGACAGAGTGGTGTGGCGTTCTATTCTCTCTGATGGTTACTTAGTTAGTTATTACATACATAAGTCATATATATAATATTCCCGATGAGTAATTTGTATCTCTCATTTTGGGACATGGGATTAAGGTTAACAAGACTGGAACACAAAGAATAAAGTAACAATTTTTTTTTTTAAATGATCATAACATGGCAAAATATAAAAACAATAAACAGGTATAATAAAAAGGCATAAGAAGGATATTTAAACCAAATAAATGAGAAAAACATAAGGTAAGAAGCATATTTAAAATAAACAAATGAGAAAATATATTTAAAAAAAACATAAGGTAATAACAAAATAAGAATATATGACTTATCACTATGTATATATTTCTTTTCATAAAATATTTTTTCCGATCAATTATGTTATACGCATTTTCATAATTTTAATGAGTTGAATATAAAAAAAACGGGATTACCAAAAGCAAACGCGTCGATATCAAACAGCAATATCACTTTACGACGATTATTAATTAATTCTATTTATTGTTTCGGCATTAACTTTGTGGTAAGACATGTTACAATGATTAAAGAAAACACTTCGTTATTTACCACTTGAGTTTTATTATAGACTACATGTTTCAGAAGTTAAATTTCCATCATTCAGGTCTGTATAATAACTAAAATATAAAATATAAAATTGTTCTATAAATAAGGAGAGGGGAAAGTAAGGGGAAGGGGTTAGTCAAGGGACGGAGTTTGAAAACAAAGGAAAAATGGAAAGCAATGGTGAAGAATTTTGAAACAATTAATTCTTTTAAATACATATAAGTATATGGAGGTCCTCACCAAAAACTTACATTTCCAATATTGCACAAAAATCCTTTATATGCAAATCTGTTATGTTTACTGTATTCTATCGAAATCGTAATTAAAGTTGCGACGAAACGTGACCAATCCTGTGTTAAACCAATATGAAATCATATTATTTTTTGACATCTCATCAAAGATGAAGAAGGTTATGGAAGTCTGGGCATTTACGGGGCTGACGACCGTCATAGGCTGGTTTAAGTGATCACTTTACACACGTGTAACATTCACCAATTCTACCCATTATTGACAACCACACTACTCAAATTCTTGGAAGTTCTATATATATAAACCAATTTAGAAACCTTGTTCTTGAATTACTAGAACTTCACTGGAGACATCTATTGGTAAGATGTCAAAAAATAATATTAAAATAACTCCTGTAATTGGAGATAATTCAGATTTTGTGAACAAGTATTTGGACACACTCAAAATGTTGTAAATAAATTATCTGGTCAAATTATAAGCTTAATAATAAAAATAAAAATGGTATTTTCTGGCGTTTCTCATATGTGTGAATATAATCCAGGATTCGGATCTCACATACTTATATAAGAGTTTCTGCTTAGTAAAAAAGCTTCTTTACATCTCACCAATAGATGTCTCTAGTGAAGTTCTAGTGATTCAAGAACAAGGTTTCTAAATTGGTTTATATATATAGAACTTCCGAGAATTTGAGTAGTGTGGTTGTCAATAATGGGTAGAATTGGTGAATGTTACACGTGTGTAAAGTGATCACTTAAACCAGCCTATGACGGTCGTCAGCCCCGTAAATGCCCAGACTTCCATATTCTTCTTCATCTTTGATGAGATGTCAAAAAATAATATGAAAATAACTCCTGTAATTGGAGATAATCCAGATTTTGTGAACAAGTATTTGGACACACTCAAAATGTTGTCGATATGAAATCATTGAATCGCACCAAAACGTAACGATTTCACAAGCTAGAATTCCTGATTACTAAAAATCATTTAAAATGGAAATGTAACGTTTTGGTGAGGGCCTACACATATCGGTAGTGTAATGGCGAAGGGGTATATCTGTCAAATTGTTCATTTTCTAAGTTTGTTCCACAGAATGTCTAAAATAGTGTATTCCATAATCTGGCAAAAGGATATAGCTGTAGTTAAAACACTTATTTAATTTTATTTAGATATGTACATATAAAAATACGTAAAACAAATCGCTCACTCCTTTCAAGAACGTCATAAATAAAAAAAATTGAGTTTTCAGGAGAACGTTTTTATAGTTTAAAAATAAATCACAATGTATTAAAAATAAATATCAAGCCACTTATTGAACTTTAAACTGTGCAACAGATCTTTTTAGGTAAAACCTGAAGGTTTTTTCTCCATTTGAAAAATATTTAGGATATTCAAAAAAATAATTAAACAATACCTTTTCCTCAAAACGCAAAAACAACGCTTTCTGCCCTGTAGCGGGTAAATATTAAGTTAAAAATATGCCGCTTTTGTTGGGATATAGTACATTTTCTGGGCATTCCGAAAACATGCACAACTGAAAAGTGACGAATTTTGATTTATGACGTTCTTGAAAGGAGTGAGCGAAATGAGTTTAGTCTGAGACAGATGTACCCCTTTGACTTTACACTACCGATATATAGTAAGGTAATGGAAGTGTTTGATTCCCAAATATTTAAAATCCTATTCGAATTGTTTGGTATTGCATTTTGGTAATGCCAAAGTCATTTTGGTATCTCGAAAATGAACTTTTCTTTAGTCACTAGAACTTCACTAGAGACATCTATTGGTGAGATGTAAATGAAAATTTAAATGTGATGAAGTTCTAGTGATTCAAGAACGAGGTTTCTAAATTGGTTCATATATATACAGAACTTTTCTTTAGTACCTATTTTTATAAAACGGACTTTCAGCTTCAGCGGGCACCCCTCCCCGCAATCAGTGCGTTATATCAAAGTTTTACTGTATTTAAATAATAAAATACGTGGGAATTCTGTCAAGATAAAAAAAAATACAACGGTCACCGAATTTTAAAATTAAGAGAGAGATCCAATTAAAAATAAATCCATTCCAGCGATGCCGGATGTTTGCCGAATGTCGAATGAGACTTGGTATTATTAAACCTTTGAAATTTAAAGGGATGCGTGTAATGACGTGAAGCGTACATACATTTCGCTCACTCCTTTCAAGAACGTCATAAATCAAAAATCGTCAATATTTAGTTATGCGTGTTTTTGGAATGCCCAGAAAATGTACTATATCCCAGCAAAACCGGCATATTTTTAACTTAATATTTACCCGCTACAGGGCAGAAAGTGTTGTTTTTGCATTTTGAAGAGAATGCATTGTTTAATTTTTTATTTATATATATAAAACCCTTATCCGCGCCCCAATGGTGCATAGGGCACTGCGTAATACAAACGCAGTGTTATCTTGATCGTTTACACATGAAGGAAAGGTGATCAGCCCTCCGCTTTATGTACCAGTCCAGGGTAGTATTGAATAAATAGTACAGTGTAAAAATCACTTATATTTATATGACCCCCCCTGGAAATCGAACCGGGGACCTCCAGAACGGTAGCCGAGCGTGCTGACTATTACACTACGGAGGCGAACAAGTGAAAATTTTTTATGTACATAAACTTAATGTTTTTCAAATGGAGAAATAACCTTCAGGTTTTACCTAAATAGATCAGATACACAGTAACAAGTTCAATAAGTGGCTTGATATTTATTTTTAATACATTGTATTATATTTTATGACTATAAAAACGTTCTCCTGAAAAATCAAGTTTTTGATTTATGACGTTCTTGAAAGGAGTGAGCGATTTTATTAATACGTCGTAATAAACAGCCATTTCAATTCCACGAATCATGTCCATTTCATCGGTTGGCAAATTCATTATTCACATTTATAATTCATTTTTATCGTTTTTACTTTGTTTTTTTTGTTTTTTTGTTTTCTGTTAAAGTCAAGTGTATGTATAATATGTATTGTGTTCTTGCCAGTGCCCTTTAGTATGACCTAAAATAAAATGTATGCCCACACACAGGCCATGCCTTTGCGGGATCTTTTCTTGTCGGTATTTATATTATGTTGTGAAATGCAAAAGAATATAAATTAAAAAAAATATATACATAAGACTTATATCCATTTATATATATATATATATATATATATATATATATATATATATATATATATATATATATATATATATATATATATATATATATATATATATATATATATATATATATATATATATATATATATATATATATATATATATATATATATATATATATATATATATATATATATATATATATATATATATATATATATAAAAAAATATATATATATATATATATATATATATATATATATATATATATATATATATATATATATATATATATATATATATATATATATATATATAAATATATATATATATATATATATATATATATATATATAAAAATAGATAAAACCCTTATCCGCACCCCAATAATGCATAGGGCACTGCGTCATATAAACGCAGTGTTATCTTGATCGTTTACACATGAAGGAAAGGTGATCAGCCCTCCGCTTCAGATACCAGTCCAGGGTAATCTTAAATAAATATGGCAGTGAAAAAATCACTTATATTTATTTCACCCCCCTTGGGAATCGAACCCGGGATCTCCAGAACGGTAGCCGAGCGTGCTGACCATTACACTACGGAGGCGGACAAATTAACGAGTTTCAAAATTGAATAATGTATATAGAAGTTCCAAGAATTTGAGTAGTGTGGTTGTCAATCATGGGTTTAAATTGTGAATGTAACAACATGTTTTAAAATAACGTAAAAAATTATAAAATTTAAAACTTTTATCTTTTAAAACTAAGCAATTATTTATATCGAAATTCCTAATAAATGAAAAAATTATAAAATCAGCTCATTTTGCATTAAAAAAGCAATATCTCGTTTTCTCATGTAAAATATAATGTAAAATATATTCGAGAAATGCTGGGAACAGAGTGAATGGTGCACTAAAATCAGTTTTAGCAAATAAAAATCTATCAGCGGAAGCTAAACTGGCAGTACACAATGGAGTTCTGGTTCCAACCCTTATGTATGGAAGCGAAGCATGGAGTTGGCAAAAGAAGTATGAAAGCAGACTGAATGCAGTCGAAATGCGATCGCTCAGACGAATGTGTGGCAAAACGATGTTTGATAGATGTTCGAATGATGAAATAAGGAAAGAATGTAAGGCTGAGATAAGCGTTATCGATAAAATTAAGAAAGGTGTGTTGAGATGGTTTGGACATGTGGAGCGTATGAGTGAAGAAAGAACGGTGAAACAAATTTATGAGGCGAATGTAGTTGGAAAAAGAAGCAGAGGACGACCGAGGAAAACTTGGCACAATCAGGTATGTCAAATACTTGAAAGCGGCCGGGTCAGGAGTCGTAATAATCGTCGGGTATGTATGAGGAGATGCATGAATGTAGAAGAGGCAAAGAATGTTTGCAAAGACAGAGTGGTGTGGCGTTCGATTCTCTCTGCCTACCCCAGCGGGGAAGCGGCGTGATGGTTAGTTAGTTAGTTAGTTAGTTATTCGAGAAAGTCGGACATCAATTTTTGAACTACCGGAAAGGTTAAAAAAAAAAAAAGGATGTTAGAGACATCTGTTGTCGATTGTTATAACATAAATGTCGGTAAAAACAATTTCTGTAACGCTTGATAATGAACAAACAAGAAATACTTAACATAAAACAAAAATATTATGAAACATTCTCAAAATACACGATGTTAAGATTTCCCGTATAAAACAGCCACAAAAAAATCATGACCGAATAAATAAATAGCTAAAAAATATCTACGAATTTGTACAATAATAAAATAAATTATTTTTAAAACAGGCAGAATGTTACGGTAATTTGACTTGTGATATGAGCACTATTTTTTTAAATGAAATTTCCATTAAAACATTTAAAAATGAACCTATTTAGCTATTGTTATTTTCCTTCAAACCAAAAATTAGGCCTCAGTTATGGTAGAAATATACAGAAGTGCGGCCATGCGTTAGTTATGGTTAGAGACATCTGTCGATGTAGGTTGTATGACGTAATAGACTTTTTACGAGAAAGCAATGAAGTTCAAGATATATATTATGTATTTATAATCACACATACTACTACTACTATTACTACTTCTACAATGGCAACGTTTCTCTGCAGTGGTAGGCAGAGAGGATGGAAGGCCACACTATTTTGTCCTGACATGTTCACTTCTAGCCTCTTTCACGTCCATATATATATATATATATATATATATATATATATATATATATATATATATATATATATATATATATATATATATATATATATATATATATATATATATATATATATATATATATATTTATCTCTATATAAATTTATTAAAATAAATGTAAATAAATATAAATATAAAATATAGGAAAGGCAATTGAGATAGTATGGGCACATAGGACGCTGAGAACCTGCACAAATTGTGAACAAGGACATCTACAGAAAGACGCAAACATACATGGATGCTACAGAAACTTAATTCAAAGGCACGGCCTAGGTGACTTTATCCATTATAGAAAGACCCACAGCCTGAGGACGAGGATAGCTGACCCCCACAGTCTACGAAGACGAAAAATTGGGATGGAGCCAGAAAAATTATATGATAAATGTACATTGATTTATAAGATTTATTGAGAAGTATCTTAGTTGGTCATGTTCTCCGTCTATGTCAGCCTCTGTAGTATAACGGTCAGCATGAAGACTACAGTACTGGAGGTCCCGGATTCGATTTCCATGAGGGGGTCAAATAAATATCAGCGATTTACGCATTCTTTTATTTATTTAATATTACCCTGGACTGTTACCTGAAGCGGAGAGCTGATCACCTTTACTTCATGTGTTAACGATCAAGATAACACTGCGTTTATATGATGCAGTGCCCTATGCACCATCGGTTGCGGATGATGGATTGAATCTAGTTTTTATATGTTTAAATTATTGTAGATTATAAAGCGCTCTTGAGGTGATTTCTAAAGAAAACGGCGCCATATAAATTGTCCAATAAATAAATGACAGGCATTGCATGAGATGCATGAAATGCATGAATGAGGAGGAGATGCACGAATGTGGAAGAGGCGAATAATGTTTGCAAAGACAGAGTGGTGTGGCGTTCGATTCTCTCTGCCTACCCCTGCGGAGAAGCGGCGTAATGGTCAGTTAGTTAGTTATGAATAAATTGCGTAGGAATTCTCACAGTTAAATATGGCCGACTCATCAGCTGTGACGTCATGCGCAGACTAACAATTTACAACCGAATGATTGGCAGACCCTATTATATTTACATTGCAGTCTGAGCTTTGAACACGTGCAAAGTGTTTTAGTACAAATTTCTGCCGCTAGGAGCGGTTTATCTCCCTTCACAACATTATGCAAATACCAACATATGTTTTGTTTCCGATATATTTTTTTATAATCTCCTCGTCCGCGCTGAACGTCGAACCTGTGTTCTGTTTCTGCTTAACATCGAGGTGTTAATGTATCCGTTTGTTGTTAGCCATTTTAAATCCGCAACAAAGTGTGCAAATGTGACATGACAGTCTGACGTTTCACAAAAGTCATCGACGAACTTCCAACTAGTGACAAGTGTACCCTGAGGTAAATATAATACAGAATAACAATATATAATGAAAGTTTATCGTTTGTAAGTGATATTTTAATGCTTTTGTATCGAAAATATGTTTTGTAAGTGTATGTCGAGACCGGCGCGATGTTAAGTTGGCTCTCAGTACTTAGTACTAGCTCATTATTTACACATAATACTAGTTCTTTTTTAATCGTTACTTCCTCTCTCAATACTTTAGTAATTGAACTACTAATTTTGTATATATTTTTTTATGTAAAAGCTTTTAATTTTGTATATCGCTCACGCTTTTCAACAACGTCATATCGCTCATTCCTTTCAAGAACGTCATAAATCAAAAAACTTGATTTTTCAGGAGAACGTTTTTAATGTTGAAAAATATAAAACAATGTATAAAAAATAAATATCAAGCCACTCATTAAACTTTTTACTGTGCAACAGATCTTTTTAGGTAAAACCTGAAGGTTTTTTCTCCATTTGAAAAATATTTAGTATATTTAAAAAAAATAATTAAACAATACCTTTTCTTCAAAATGCAAAAACAACATTTTCTGCCCTGTAGCGGGTAAATATTATGTTAAAAATATGCCTCTTTTGCTGGGATATAGTACATTTTCTGGGCAATCCGAAAACATGCACAACTGAAAATTGACGATTTTTGATTTATGACGTTCTTGAAAGGAGTGAGCGATATATCAAAAAACTTGATTTTTCAGGAGATCGTTTTTAAATTTTAAGAATATAATGAAATTTATTATTCCATATTCTTCTTCATCTGTATTGAGATGTCGAAAAATAATGTAAAAAAATTATAAAAATTGAATTGAATTTAATTATAACATCAATACGATTTTGTGTTTTTTTATGGATAGTTCTTTTGAATATATCATTCACTCCTTTCAACAACGTCATATTAAAAAAAAAACTTGATTTTTTAGGAGATCGTTTTTAAAGTTTAAGAATATAATGAAATGTAATAAAAATAAATATCAAGCCACTTTCTGAACTTTTTACTGTGCAACAGATCTTTTTAGGTAAAACCTATAGGTTTTTTCTTCATTTGATAAATATTTAGTATGTTTAAAAAAATAATTAAACAATACCTTTTCTTCAAAATGCAAAAACAACGCTTTCTGCCCTGTAGCGGGTAAATATTAAGTTAAAAATATGTCGCTTTTGCTGGGATATAGTACATTTTCTGGGCATTCCGAAGACATGCACAGCTGAAAATGTGTAAAAACATTGTTAACTTGTGGTATGGTAATATAACAGTCTCCTTATCATTCTCCCTTTTTACACAAAGTGAACGATGAATGATAAGGAGCGTGTTTACGTGAACTCTAGCTTACGAGTGTTTTTTGCCTAGAATTTTAACTCGTGAATAGTAACTTTAAATAGTAACTTGTAATAGTAACTTTAAACACAAAGAGTTTTGAAACAGAATGTGGAAAAGAAGGTATCCATTTGACAAAAAATTATGAGGCGATAGGACATAAAGGTCTATGGGATTTAGTGGTGTCTTTTTTAGAAACTATGACAAGACGAATAACACAAATAAATGAGCTATGTGACAGATCTTGATTGATATAAGATATTGAATCCATTGTGTCTATTGTATTGTTGTATCTTTTGTATTGTTTTTAGGGATCAACCTCATTAATTTATTATGAACTACACGCATCCACTATCATTTTTAAGACATATAAACTAAACATGCTTTAAATCCTTGTACATAATACGCAAGAAGAATTTTCTACAGCAACTAATAAATATTAAAAAATAAGCCCAAGTAGGGCCATGATAAAGGTGTTGCATAAACTGTAGCTAGATTTTAGAGTCACTTGGACATGAGGTGATGTAAATAAAAACGCGTTCTTAGGATTTGGCAGTGAGAATAGAACGCCACACCACTCGCCTCTCTCATTCATGCGTCTCCAGACATGTCCACTTATATTTTATCCATTACATATGGGAAATAGAGTTGGCCGATCGAATCGATAAAAATAACGTTTTTAAAACGACTTAAAAAAAATCATTACATATTTTGGTTTTATGATTCGATCATTGAAAGCTATCCACAAATATTAATATGTTTCACATTTTTTTTCGAGTTACCTGTTGTCCACGTGAGCTACGGCTTATGCGACACCGCTTATCATCGCCGCACTGATGCTCCAACTTGATACGTTTCAAAACGTATGTATTGCTAATTGTTAGTGGGTTTACTCATTATGTTCATAGTTGCAATATTTTTTCAAAACAAATTTATGAGGCAAATTTGATCGGGAATAAAAGCAGAGGAAGACCGAAAAAAACATGGCTTGATCAAGTATTTGACATATTTGAAATTGGTCGAGTCAGGAGGTTAGTTACTTCGTTAATTTTTTTATTATCTTCTTCTTCCTGGCTCCATCCCAACTTATCGTCTTTGTAGACTGTTAGGGTCAGCTCTCCTCGTCCTCAGGATGTAGGTCCTTCTGTCATAAACAATGTCACCTAGGCCATGCCATCGTATCATGTTATCTTTCTGCAGCATCCATGAATTCTTTGGTCTTCCTCTAGATGTATTTCGAGGAAGATCCATGGCGATTGCCTGATTCTAGTTTTTTATTAAACTATGACTTCACTAGTGAAAATTCTAGGCAAAAACACTCGCGTATTTGACTTTGAAATCCTTTTTTTTTAATTACCTAACGTCCAAGTGACTCTGAAATCTAGCTACGGCTAATGCAACACCGCTTATCATGACACTACTCAGGCTTCAACTTTTTAAGTTTTATAGCCAATGCCTACTCGTGAGTGGATTTACTCTTTATGTTCAAAGTTACTATAATTTCATGTAATTCATAAGTGAAAATTCTCGCCAAAAACACTCGCTTATTTGACTTTGAAATCTGGACAGAAATATATAATATAATTAAAATGTAACTTTGTTTTGAAATCACTATAATTATTTAATTATAACATAATTATCATGTCTACCGGTTTCGAAGCTAACCGCTTCTTTATCAAGTCTTAATAAAGAATTAGATTCGTAGCCGGTAGACATTATAATTATGTTATAATAAAATATTTATATTGATTTTAAAACAAAGTTACATTTTAATTATAAAATGGGAAATCACAAAGTTAGTGCTTCAAATATAAATTATATACAAATATATAAACTGAGAAAAAGAACGAGTACATTCCGAATCGGGTATCCGAATCAGTAACAGTGACTCATTAGTCGCATCTCTACTCGAGTACACGTTACTCGGTTCTTTTCCAGTTATTGGAATACATAATGAACGATCCGTTTTGGATATCGATACTTTTTGTATATGTAGGTACCTACCTAACTTGTTATTCCGCTGTTCGCTCGACGACAGTGTCAGCCTTATTTGTATATTTTTACATCGTTATCTTTGTGTAAATTATTGTTTTATTTTTCTTATACACTCGCGTATTCGTAACAGCGGCAAACGAATTATGAATGATAAGTAATTGATAGTCATTGTGACAAAATCGCTAGTCGAAGCTGTGTTCGTTTGAAATTCTGTTGAAGTGTGTGAAGAGGCATATTTTGAATAGTAATTATCAGTGTGAAAGGTGAACACGTTTTGAAAATTGATTGCGATTTTATTTCTTTGAATATTTTGCTAAAATATAACCGTGAAATTGTTGAAATAATAATAAAAAAATAGTACTAATAAAAAGGCGTAATTATTTAAAAAAAAATATTTGTGAGTGTTTTGTGTGAACATTTTAAAATGGTAAATATCTTTATAAATATTTTATATTATTTTCTCCTTAAACGAATTTAAACTACAACATTTTGAGTGTGTCCAAATACTTGTTCACAAAATCTGGATTATCTCCAATTACAGGAGTTATTTTCATAGATTTTTTGACATCTCATTAAAGATGAATAAGAATATGGAAGTCTGGGCATTTACAGGGCTGACGACCGTCATGGGCTGGTTTAAGTGATCACTTTACACACGTGTAACATTCACCAGTTCTACCCATTATTGACAACCACACTATTTAAATTCTTGGAAGTTTTATATATATATGTATGTATATATATATATATATATATATATATATATATATATATATATATATATATATATATATATATATATATATATATATATATATATATATATAAATATATATATATATATATATATATATATATATATATATATATATATATAAACATATATATATATATATATATATATATATATATATATATATATATATATATATATATATATATATATATATATATATATATATATATATATATATGTTTATATATATATGTATAAATATATATATATATATATATATATATATATATATATATATATATATATATATATATATATATATATATATATATATAAACATATATATATATATACATATATATATATATATATATATATATATATATATATATATATATATATATATATATATATATATATATATATATATATATATATATATATATATATATATATATATGAACCAATTTAGAAACCTTGTTCTTGAATCACTAGAACTTCACTAGAGACATCTATTGGTGAGATATGAAGAAGCTTTTCATTAAGCAGAATGAGAAGCAAAAAAGCTTTTTACTGAGCAGAAAATCTTTTATTAGTATGTGAGGTCCGACTCCTGGATTATAATCACACACATGAGAAACACCAGAAAATATAATTTTCATTCCAGACTTCATGTTCTTCTTCATCTTTGATGAGATGTCAAAAAATAATATGAAAATAACTCCTGTAATTGGAGATAATCCAGATTTTGTGAACAAGTATTTGGGCACACTCTAAATGTTGTTTTAAAGAATTATTATAGCAATCTTTTTTTCAAATAATTGAGAGTGATTTTAAATTCGCACTATAAGCTTCTCCCCAGCCTAGAGGTAAGAGCAGTATATGGAAGAGTAGAGCTAAGAACGGTAGCCGAGCGTGCTGACCATTACACTACGGAGGCGGACGAATATGTACAGGTTAAAAATCATAATTTTTCATATATTATCACGTTTTATTTCATTTTTACGCATGCGGTGTTTGAAAATGGTGCGGAATTCATGGAAACACGTCGTTCACTCCTTTCAAGAACGTCATAAATCAAAAATAGTCAATTTTCAGTTGTGCATGTTTTCGGAATGCCCAAAAAATGTACTATATCCCAGCAAAAGCGGCATATTTTTAACTTAATTTTTACCCGCTACAGTGCAGAAAGTGTTGTTTTTGCATTTTGAAGAAAAGGTATTGTTTAATTATTATTTTTTTTTAATATACTAAATGTTTTTCAAATGGAGAAAAAACATACAGGTTTTACCTAAAAAGATCTGTTGCACAGTAAAAAGCTCAATAAGTGGCTTGATATTTATTTTTAATACATTCCTTTTATATTTTATATATACATATGTACATATATATATATATATATATATATATATATATATATATATATATATATATATATATATATATATATATACATATATATATATATATATATATATATATATATATATATATATATATATATATATATATATATATATATATATATATATATAATTTAAACTTTCTTATCACAATTATTATCTAAGTGTACTCTGTGACGTCTGACACTCACTTATATCCTTTTATCTTTCAAGATAATTAATATTTATTTTAATCTGAGTATGTAATCGCTAATTTAAATGATTTTGTAAGTATAAAAGAAAGCATTTTTCAGATTCCATATAACAAATTTAACGAACCATCGCGCTTCACATCTCACCAATAGATGTCTCTAGTGAAATTCTAGTGATTCAAGAACAAAGTTTCGAAATTGGTTCATATATATATATATATAGGACTTCGAAGAATTTGAGTAGTGTGGTTGTCAAGCATGGGTAGAATTAGTGAATGTTACACGTGTGTAAAGTGATCATTTAAATTGGCCCACGACGGTCGTTAGCCCCGTAAATACCCAGACCTCCATATTCTTCTTCATCTTTGTTGAGATGTCAAAAAAAATACAAAAAATGCTCCTAATTGGAGGTATATATATAACGTGGTAATATTTTTCTTTTGTAAATTGCGTGTAAATAATATGTAAAGTGGGTGTATAATAATAAAATAAACAATGTGTTGCTTTGTAATTAAAGTTTATTCTTAATTTATCTTTATAATAATTTTTATATCTATCTATCTATCTATCTATCTGATTCTGACAGTTAATAATATTATCGGAAGTCTTTTGTTTTATTCTGAGCGACGCATGCGGCATCTGGTGGTAGAACTGTTTTATGTAGGTACTTTTTGTAAGTACTTAATAAAATGTATAGGTAGGTACCTAGGTATTTTATTACATATATATTTAAATACATGTCTAATATCGGATAATATGTAAAATATACAATGAATACTGTCAATAAATAGGAAGCTGTCAATAACACTACCATTACTCCATTTGAGTTTAAAATTCTATTCATATTTTTTTTAATAACGAGGTGTTTTTCAAGTGCTGTTATGAGCTACATATCATTGTCAGTAGATGTATAATTTAACCCTTTAAACAAGAAGAAAAAAGTATTTTCTGTCTGAAAATCGTTTCAGCATTTTTTGCCAGATTGAACATTCCTTTTTATTTGATCAATTAATGGTGGAAGTCATACTTTGTATGCTCTGTGATTAGAAATACATCTAAAAACTTCTTTGCTAGATTGAACTTATGTTCGTAACATTAGTATATAACCACTCACCGAGATTTTTATGTCTACCGGTTTCGAGACGTACCCGTCCCGTCGGGACAATCACTACCACAGCATGCAAACAATACTACTCTGCACTGCCATAGCCTCTTTATTTGATCAATTAATGGAAGAAGTCATAATTAGTATGCGCTGTGATTAGAAATGCATCTAAAAACTTCTTTGCTAGATTGAACTTATGTTCGTAATATTGGTTTACAACCACTCACCGAGATTTTTATGTCTACCGGTTTCGAGACGTACCCGTCTCTTCGTCAGGACAATCACTAGCACAGCATGCAAACAATACTACCCTTCACTACCATAACACTAATTTAGACACTCAAAACTACACGAAATGTTTAACACATGCGATTTTTGGTCGACCCGAAGACCAACATGCACTAGGGGTTGCAGCACAAACGTGCGTGACTAGAAATACATCTAAAAACTTCTTTGCTAAATTGAACATCGATTTACGTTTGAACAGTTAGAAGTATAAGTATATATTTCCCCTACACCTTGCAGGAAAAATACCCTCTTTGCTAGATTGAACATGTCAAAAATGGAAGTCATTTTTAGTATGCGCTGTGTAAGAAACATGTTTTCTACATTGAACATCGATCTACGTTTGAACAGCTAGAAGCATAAGTATTTTTTCCCTAAATATATGCAGGAAAAATACCCTTTTTGCTAGTTTGAACATATCTCTTCTTTGCCAAATAAAACAAAGATGGAAGTCATTTTTAGTATGCGCTGTGTAAGAAACTTATTTTCTAGATTGAACATCAATCTACGTTTGAACAGCTAGAAGCATAAGTATATTTTCCCCTTCATCTTGCGGCGAGTGTTTTGCCTAGAATTTTCCCTCATGAATTACATGAAATTATAGCAACTTTAAACATAAAGAGTAAATCCACTCGCAAGTAGGCATAGGCTATGAAACTTAAAAAGTTGAAGCCTGAGTAGGGTCATGATAAGCGGTGCTGCATAAGCCGTAGCTAGATTTCAGAGTCACTTGGACGTTAGGTAATTTAAAAAACCTTCATCTTGCGAGAAAAATACCCTTTTTGCTAGATTGAACTTTTTTCATAGATAATTTTCCCACACGTTTTGTAGTGTGGAGACTCGGGTAGGTCCCTTTTTTCGGTTAAAAAAACAACAAATTTAACCAAAATTTCCTTCACATCAGAACAGTTAGAAGCATAAGTATATTTTCCTCTTCATCTTTCAAGAAAAATACCCTTTTTGCTAGATTGAACTTTTTTCTTAGATAATTTTCCCACGTTTTGTAGTGTGGAGACTCGGGTAGGTCCCTTTTTTCGGTTAAAAAAACAACAAATTTAACCAAAATTTCCTTCACATCAGAACAGTTAGAAGCATAAGTATATTTTCCTCTTCATCTTTCAAGAAAAATACCCTTTTTGCTAGATTGAACTTTTTTCATAGACAATTTTCCCACACGTTTTGTAGTGTGGAGACTCGGGTAGGTCCCTTTTTTTCGGTTAAAAAAACATATTAAATTAAAATTTCATTCACATCAGGCTCGAAAGGTTGATGGATCAGATGTAACCGTGCCCACTTAGTGCGTTTGTGCCACAATCGCTTTGGCCCGGTACAATTCCGCTTCGGGATAATTTCGGTGTTTACCCGGCGGATAATTGCGATGACCCTCCGCGCTCTGTACGTAAAACGCGGTACCTACATTTATCTATTCATCTACTCTCGTAATTGACGGTTGCGTGGGTCTATTGTATCTCAGGACCGTCCTTCCGATGTAAAATATGTACTTAATCTGTCCACATGTCCGCGAATATGACTGAAAAATTACACAGCTACCGTTTGCGTTATAAAAGCATAGTACAAAAAGTATGGCAAAAGCGTGTGACCCCAAAAAAAATCAATAAAAAAAAATATATATATTATTTAAGTATATAAAATCACTAGTATGGCAGGTATCACCCAAAATTGGGTGCTTTGCCAAAAAAAAAAAAAAAAAAAGTACTGGAGGCATCAATGCGTTATTTTTTATTTCGATTTTTACAAGATAAAGTACGTACTTTAAAAAAAATACTTTATAGTTTTTTTTAACAAAAATATCAGTAATATTATATTATTTAATGATTCGGCATTGTGGAACGACATGTTGATTTTTTTTTAAAATTAAATATACCACTTTAATGAGTTTTATTTATAAGTATATACGACTAGTTCCGAAAACTTACAGATGTTTTCATCTTCTGGTAAAAATTAAAACTTGGTCAGGACAATCACTACCCTTATTTACAACATTTTGAGTGTGTCCGAATACTTGTTCACAAATCTGGATTATCTCCAATTACAGGAGTTATTTTTCACATTACTTTTTGACATCTAGTCAAAGATGAAGAAGAATATGAAAATAATTTTGTGAACAAGTATCTGGACACATTGAGAATGTTGTTAATAAATTATCTGGTCAAATTATAAGCTTAAATAATAAAAAAATGAAAATGATATTTTCTGGCGTTTCTCATGTGTGTGATTATAATCCAGAATTCGGACCTCACATACTGATAAAAGAGTTTCTGCTCAATAAAAAGCTTCTTTTCATCTCACCAATAGATGTCTCTAGTGAAGTTCTACTGATTCAAGAACAGTGTTGTGAAAATAGTTCATTAATATAGTTCCAATAATTTGATAAGTGTGGTTGTCAATCATGGGTGGAATTGGTTAATGTCACGTGTGTAACGTGATCACTTAAACCAGCCTATGACGGCCGTCAGCCCCGCAAATTCCCAGACTTCCATATTCTTCTTCATATTTGATGAGATATCAAAAAATAATACTTTATATACTTATTTATATACATGACTTAAATTCCTCCTGTGTTGATCTTATCTCTCTCTCCATCTCTTGGACCCCTCACAAATCTCTACACTTCTTTCGCAGGAGAGGCTTGTCCAAGAAAAAGAGGACAGATCCGACGGAATCCTGGTTCAAAATGACGAATATATTCGTCCGATGACACTCAAAGGTACTTGACGATACAATTTTAAATATACACAACGATCAAACAATGACTGAACCAGATATCAAGAAGAGAAAAATTGAACCACCAGCGAAACTTGGTGATGAAGATGGTCCAATGGAGGTGTTGGATGACACCGCCCAGGTGGAAAAGCTCATAATGGCCATGAAAACGTCTCTCGCTAATCTAAGACCAGTGTTATCTGACCAGCTAACTCAAGAACTACCGACTCGAAATGTCTACATCGCTACCGTTGTTGATAAGAAATCCATACTCAAAGTCATTCTTGCTCTGAACAAGGTTCTACCTTTGGAAGCTATGAATTTGCAACACCTAAAAAGAGCGCGGAATACAGAGATACTCATTTGTCCATCAGATGACAAAAGTGTAGAAGAAGTCGTGTCGTTTTTAAAAGAAACAGACTTTGATTTTGAACTCCATCTAGAAAATGGTTTTAAAATTATTGCAGTGGTCAGCGGACCTCCTCTTGCTAAATGGCAGTTTGAAAAAGCACACGCGATATGGCCGTGCAATTTTCATCCGAAGAAATATACAGAAAGTTTGATTAGTGGCGAATTTTTCAGCAGAGCTGATGTTGAAAAGCATAGAAAATACATGGCGTTAGCTTATGATGTGGCGGAAATATACGAAGGGGCGAAGAAGCCCGAAGATAATAAGGAAAGTCTTGATCGTAACGAGGCTGTAAAGGTTAATGTAACCGGAGAAGATTGCGAGGAGTTGAAAGATCAAAGTTTGAATGTGACCAGATTGAGAAAGCGCTTGGCAGATCTCAAAGGCGTCGTCGTAGTGGATCCTTCGATCGATTCGATTGTAGCTGTCGGATACGACAGGAGAAGCCTGAATCCTTGTCAACATCCTGTGATGATCGCTATTGACAACGTGGCCAGGAGTCAGCAAGGAGGCGCCTGGAAGGACAACAGCATGTTCGCCGAAGAAACGCCAGGATTTGAAGAATCAAAATTGATCACAGACGGAGTCCCGAAAATGTTTAGAAATATACTAAATACGAGCTATAGCAATTTGAAATTTGGAGCAAAACCTTCGATCAAACGATCAGATCAGATGACGAGCCAAGAAATTGGACAGGGTATTGATGAAATTGGTACAACACCTTCTAGTTACGTGAATTTGTGTTCAGAAAACTTGGATTCGAAGCCTTCTGGACCGTACCTCTGCACTGGTTACGACGTTTACACGACTAACGAACCTTGTGCAATGTGTTCAATGGCTTTGGTCCATAGCAGAGCCAGGAGAGTGATGTTCGCGTTGAAGAATGAAAAATCTGGAGCGTTGGCATCTGCCGGCAAACTGCACACTGTGCCAGCGCTGAACCATCACTACGAAGTCTTCACCGGATTTTTTGATGAACAGTTTTCTTGAATATCGCTTTGAACCAGAACTTCCAGTTAATGCCAATGTCCAAAATGAAAACCAGACCATCACTACGAAGTCTTCACCGGATTTTTTGATGAAGGTCTTTCTTGAACTCATCGCTTTGAACCAGATATTTTATTCAGACAATTTCCAAAATGAAAATCAGCCTATCATTACAAAATCTTCGCTGGATTTTTGATGAACATCTTTCTTGAACTCAACGCTTTGAACCAGATATTTTAGTCAGACAATGTCCAAAATAAAAACCAGACTAATCCAATGTATGGAGCATGGACTCTGCCTAGATTACAGTCCTTCTAACCCTTATCAGCTCTTTATGGTGCATAGGGCACTACATCTTATAGAAATAGTGTTACAGCAGTGAATTCAAATTATTTCTTCAATGTTTTTCGCAGATACTTTGCGGCACATTTTATAAACTTTATAAAATTAAACAACTTTGTTTTAACCACTTTTTTATTATAAGTACACTTTAACCTACCGGTTTCGACAAGAACCTTGTCATCATCAGGGTTTATGACATTCTAAAACATTGAAAACATTTAAATAATCATCATTCATTACATTCCCTTACCAAAAATGTACGTATGCGTATGCGGCTTCATACTGTTTTTGGGTGATAGCATTAGTTGATTTATATTATCCACTGACACTTCGTGATGGAATTGCATTTTTAATTTATTATTAGATTAAAACCAATATTTTTAGCTTTTCCACTTTTTTATTTGACCAGCGACCGGGTTTCGTCGTTACCGACATCATCAGACTGGTTGTTATTTCAGCATTAGTTGTTATTTCGGGTTGCTATACAAAGCATAATTAAAAAAAAAATCGGATTTTTTACGGAGTTTTTGATGAGGAAATGTAATTGTGATTAAGGAAAGGCTTATTTTAATACCAATTAAGTTTATTAATGACATCATTTATTGATTCGGCATTAACTTTGTGGAATGACATGATTATTTTAATAAAAATTGAACACTTGAATAATCAATAATAATTATTTTAATAATAATAATAAAACCCTTATCCGCACCCCAATGGTGCATAGGGCACTGTGTCATATTAACGCAGTGTTATCTTGATCGTTTACACATGAAGGAAAGGTGATCAGCCCTCCGCTTCAGGTACCAGTCCATGGTAATATTGAATAAATATTACAGGGAAAAAATCACTCATATTTATTATACCTGTTTATTGTTTTTATATTTTGCCATGTATTATAATATAATACCCTTATCCGCACCCCAATGGTGCATAGGGCACTGCGTCATATTAACGCAGTGTTATCTTGATCGTTTACACGTGAAGGAAAGGTGATCAGCCCTCCGCTTCAGGTACCAGTCCATGGTAATATTGAATAAATATGACAGTGAAAAAATCATTTATATTTATTTTACCCTCCTTGGGAATCGAACCCGGGACCTCCAGAACGCTAGCCGAGCTTGCTGACCATTACACTACGGAGGCGGACTTATGAGTTTATTAATGACATTATTTATTGATTCGGCATTAACTTTGTGGAATGACATGATTATTTTAATAAAAATTAAACATTTGAATAATCAATAATTATTATTTTAATAATAAACACTTAAATTATAACACTCTGTTACAAATAAAGGTCAAGTCATGAATAATTTAGAAAACTTAGAAATACATACAAATTAAAAAAAAAAGCTAACTAACCATCACGCCGCTTCCCTGCAGGGGTAGGCAGAGAGAATAGAGCGCCACACCACTCTGTCCTTGCAAACATTCTTCGCCTCTTCCACGTTCATGCATCTCCTCATACATACCCGCCGATTGTTACGACTCCTAACCTGACCACTTTCAAGTATTTGGCATACCTGATCGTGCCATGTTTTTCTGGGTCTTCCTCTGCTTCTTTTCCCGCTAACATTCGCCTCATAAATTTGTTTTACCGTTCTTTCCTCACTCATTCGTTCCACATGTCCGAACCATCTCAACACACCTTTCTTAATTTTATCGATAATGCTTATCTCAGCTTTGCATTCCTTCCTAATTTCACTATTCGCACATCTATCATACATCGTTTTGTTACACATTCTTCTGAGAGATCGCATTTCGACTGCATTCAGTCTACTTTCATCCTTCTTTTGCCAACTCCATGTTTCACTTCCATACATTAGTGTTGGAACCAGGACTCCGTTGTGCACTGCCAGTTTAGCTTCCGCTGATAGGTTTTTATTTGCTATAACTGATTTCAGTGCACCATTAACTTTGTTCCCAGCATTCACTCTCCTTTCTAAGTCTTTATCAATCTTTCCATCCCTAGAAAACATACTAAGAAATTTCTTCATACAAATTTAAATTCAGATAAAACAATAATTAATAATATACTGTTTCAAAATACGTCACCATTATTATCTATGTTTCCTTTTACAAAAAATGTTGTTCCTCAACCCCCCTCCCTATATTTATTAACCTATATATACACCTAAATATATTTTTATTCGTTAGTTTTAATTTGTACCAGAAGATGAAAACATCTGTCGTTTTCGAAACTAGTCGTAAATATAAATAAAACTCAATTAAGTGGATTCTTCATGTTTACAACATTTTGAGTGTGTCCAAATACTTGTTCACAAAATCTGGATTATCTCCAATTACAGGAGTTATTTTCATATTATTTTTTTGGCATCTCATCAAAGATGAAGAAGAATATGTGTGTGATTATAATCCAGGATTCGGACCTCACATACTAATATAAGAGTTTCTGCTCAATAAACAACTTCTTTTCATCTCACCAATAGATGTCTCTAGTGAAGTTCATAGGCTGGTTTGAGTGATCACTTTACACACGTGTAACATTCACCAATTCTACTTATTATTGACAACCACACTACTCAAATTCTTGGAAGTTCTATATATATGAACCAATTTAGAAACTTTGTTCTTGAATCACTAGAACTTCACTAGAGACATCTATTGGTGAGATGTGAAGCTGTTTAAAGAAGCTGTAAAGATGTAAAGAAGAAGAAATTATCTGGTCAAATTATAAGCTTAATAATAAAAATGAAAATGCTATTTTCTGGCGTTTCTCATGTGTGTGATTATAATCCAGGATTCGGATCTCACATACTAATAAAAGATTTTCTGCTCAGTAAAAAGCTTTTTTGCTTCTCATTCTGCTTAATAAAAAAAAGCTTCTTTACATCTCACCAATAGATGTCTCTAGTGAAGTTCTAGTGATTCAAGAACAAAGTTTCTAAATTGGTTCATATATATAGAACTTCCAAGAATTTGAGTAGTGTGGTTGTCAATAATGGGTAGAATTGGTGAATGTTACACGTGTGTAAAGTGATCACTCAAACCAGCCTATGACGGTCGTAAGCCCCGTAAATGCCCAGACTTCCATATTCTTCTTCGTCTTTGATGAGATGTCAAAAAATAATACTACTACTACTACTACCATCACGCCGTTTCTCCGCAGGGGTAGGCAGAGAGGATGGAACGCCACACTCTCCTGTCCTGACATACACTCCTCGCCTCCTTCACATCCATACATCTAGTCATACATGCCCTCCGACAGTATTATTAAAAAAACTATTATTAGATTTTTTTTTTTTTGGATACTAATAATAATTTTCTTAAAATTGCGCATCGATCTAAATTGGAACTAACGTGTGAAAGGAATCCAACAACAGTCTAAAATGTATTCGGTTGAAATTTATATGGTCGGGCAAGGCAAGAAGAGGGGTTCGACCACGTGCCTTATGTTTTTGCGATACAGCGTGTTGATTCGTTCATCCGGACGCGATTCGAGCCAAGATCATCCCAAGCAATTGAAACCAATCTATTCTATTGTCATTTTTAATTACTGGAAAATTACGAAAATAGACGTTCACGTCACGCCGTCGCTCTCCTGAGTAGGCATCGCGTCATCCGTTGCTCTGGTTGTCCCCGTCTCCCCCTCAACTCCTTTCCTGATCCTACACCCTATGATACTAAAACGAAATAACTAACCATCGCGCCACTTCTCCGCAATGGCAGGCAGAGAGACTGGAATGCCACACCAATTTTTCTTTGCAAACATTCTTCGCCTCTTCTGTATTCATGCATTTCCTCATACCTGATTCCTGACCTGACCTTACCTAAGTATTTCGATTGCTTGATCATGCCAATTTTTTCTCGGTATTCATCTGCTCCTATTTCCAACCACATCATCCGAAAGATATCGCATTCTGACTGCATTCAGTCTACTTTCATCCTTATTTTAGCAACTCTGTGCTTCACTTTCACATATTAGGGCCGGAACCAGGACTCCGTTGTGTACTGCCAGTTTAGCTTTTATGCAGTAGTAGTTGAGTAGATGTTTGGAAATCAAAATTCTCCATATATAGTGTATGTAAATCTTGCAACGGCAATATAACCTGTTTTAAGGTGTTATATAAAATAATACAAACTGGTTTCACACATGCGCAAAGTGCATATGTATATGTATATATATATATATATATATATATATATATATATATATATATATATATATATATATATATATATATATATATATATATATATATACACATATAAAACCCTTATCCGCACCCCAATGGTGCATAGGGCACTGCGTCATATAACGCAGTATTATCTTCATCGTTTACACTGAAGGAAAGGTGATCAGCCCTCCGCTTCAGGAACCAGTCCAGGGTAATATTGAATAAGTATTACGGTGAAAAAATCACAAATATTTATTTGAACCCCCCTGGGAATCGAACCCGGGACCTCCAGAAGGGTAGCCGAGCGTGCTGACCATTACACTACGGAAGCATACATATATATATATATATATATATATATATATATATATATATATATATATATATATATATATATATATACATATATATATATATATATATATATATATATATATATATATATATATATATATATATATATATATATATATATATATATATATATATATATATATATATATATATATATATACATATCATCACTTCTTTCAACAACGTCATAAATCAAAAAAACCCAGCAGAAGCGGCATATTTTTAACTTAATATTTACCCGCTACAGGGCAGAAAGTGTTGTTTCTGCATTTTGAAGAAAATGTATTGGTTAATTTGTTTATTAATATAATAAATATTTTTTTCAAATGGAGAAAGATCTGTTGCACAGTAAAAAGTTCAATAAGTGGCTTGATATTTATTTTTAATACATTTTATTTTATTCTTAAACTTTAAAAACGATCTCTTGAAAAATCAAGTTTTTTGATATATGACGTTGTTGAAAGGAGTAAGCGATATATATTTTTTGACCCTTATTCTCATCTAATGGTGCATAGGGCACTGCATTGTAGCGGCGCAGTGTTAACTTGATCGTCAATTGCATGAAGGCAAGGTGATCAGCCCTGCGCTTCTTGTACCAGTCCAGGGTGATATTAAATAAATACGAGAGTAAAAAACGCCCATATTTACTTTGACCCCCCTAGGAATCGAACGCGGGACCTCCAGCACGGTAGCCGATTGCGCTTTCCACTACGGAGGTAGACATATACAGAATAATACATTGTTTTAAAATTTTAGAAAGGTGTTTTAATTAAAATAACTCCATGTATAAAAAATAGGCACATGCTGTTTAATGTTTTTTTTTTGAAAAACCAAAGTGGATATCCCTTCTAAGAAAAATCAACCTGTTTACAAACAAATGATGACGTCAATGAAACAGATAACATTCCTGTATTTGAATCAGTAAATAATAAATATTAACCCCTTTCGTTCGAAGTAAACGGATGTGTTTTTTTTTAAACCCTTATCCGCACCCAATGGCGCATAGGGCACTGCGTCATATAAACGCAGTGTTATCTTGATCGTTTACACATGAAGGAAAGGTGATCAGCCCTCCGCTTCAGGTACCAGTCCAGGGTAATATTGAATAAAAATGACAGTGAAAAAATCACTTATATTTATTTTACCCTCCTTGGGAATCGAACCCGGGACCTCCAGAACGGTACCCGAGCGTGCTGACCATTACGCTACGGAGGTGGACATTACACTACGGGGGTGGACACGGACGGAAACGGATGTGTACAAATTATTTATTTATTAATGTATTTATTGTACTCAAAATTCCGAGACGGACTCCCACAGAGGAAATATTGTACAAGTTACAACACAGGACAGTCAAACAACTATACGCTGAAACACCTAATATGTGCATTTAAGGCCCAGCTTTCGTTAAGTCGCATTCATTGCACCGGAGACCACCGGAGAGGTCACACGTTTCTTTAGGCCTATTTTTTTAAAGATTATATATTGAAAATTTTTTTGTTGTTTTTTAAATGAAAAAAATATTTTTACGCATGTTTTTTTAGCCTCCTTACCTTTCAGTATAAAATTGTGGTAGAGTGGGTTCGAACCGAGAAAGTCTGAATTGAGTGTCCGCGCACTAACCACGGGACCACAGCCCGACACAGTGTAGTTTGTCTAGTTGTAAGTGTATGAATAGTGATAATGTGGTGACGGGTAGTATTGTTTGCATGCTGTAGTAGTGATTGTCCTGACGAAGAGACGGGCACGTCTCGAAACCGGTAGACATAAAAATCTCGGTACTAGTTATATACTAATCTAACTAACAAGTTTGTAAAAAAATTTAAAAATAATAATATCTAATCACAAAGTAAATGCTTTAAATATTAATAATATTGAGAATATAAAAATCAAATTATTATTTAAAAATGGCAAAAACTGGTCCATTATTTTTTTTTTACCATATAGGTAGGTATACGACAAACTAAATCTTAAAGCGGGAATTTCCCAGCCAAAAAAAATCAAAACATGCTGTTGTCTCCTTCACACCGCTGGTCTAACGAGTCTTAAAACGATGTTTCCCTCTCTCTCTATCTTGGCTCGTTGATGACGTCAAACCGCGGCACGTGATTCGGTCAATTAATATTCAGAACGTTATAGGACCGCTTTTATTGATAAAGATACACAGTACATGGAACCCATCAGGGGGACATTGAAATAAGTAGACATATCCACTTTTAGTAGTATTATTTTTGGCAAATAAAAGAAATTTAAATAGATCAGAGATTTTCATTTTTTGACATCTCATGTCATATAAAATATAACCGTGAAAGTGTTGAAATAAAAAAAAATAGCAAGTAGTAATAAATAGACGTCCGCCTCCGTAGTGTAATGGTCAGCACGCTCGGCCACCGTTCTGGAGGTCCCGGGTTCGATTCCCAAGGGGGGTGAAATAAATATTAGTGATTTTTTCACTGTAATATTTATTCAATATTACCATGGACTGGTACCTGAAGCGGAGGGCTGATCACCTTTCCTTCATGTGTAAACGATCAAGATAACACTGCGTTTATATGACACAGTGCCCTATGCACCATTGGGGTGCAGATAAGGGTTTTATTATTATTAATAAATAGACGTATTTTTTTATTATTTATTATTTGTGAGTGTGTTTTTTGTGAACATTTTAAAATGGTAAATATCTATATATACATATTTCTATTATTTTCTCCTTAAACGAATTTAAACTACAACATTTTGAGTGTGTCCAAATACTTGTTCACGAAATCTGGATTATCTCCAATTACAGGAGTTATTTTCACATAATTTTTTGACATCTCATCAAAGATGAAGAACAATATGGAAGTCTGGGCATTTACGGGGCTGACGACCGTCATAGGCTGGTTAAAGTGGTCACTTGACACACGTGCAACGTCCATCAATTCTACCCATTAAGGACAACCACACTACTCAAATTCTCGGAAGTTCTATATCTATATGAACCAATTTTGAAACATTGTTCTTGAATCACTAGAACTTCACTAGAGACATCTATAGGTGAGATGAAATACCTTTATAGGTTGAGTTTGTTAAATTATATATTCCTCCCGAGTGATAATACCCTATTACACAGTGGTATGGCGTTCTATTCTCTCTGCCTACCCGTGCGGTGAAGCGGCGTGGTGGTAAGGTTAGACTAGGTTAGGTTTGTTCGTGAGATGCTTATTTTAGTTCGGTTTTCTTTTGTCGGGACTAAAATCCATAGTAGAACAGAATAGTTGCGTCGAAAAGTAATATATAATTTGCGGATATAACAAGAGTTATATATATATATATATATATATATATATATATATATATATATATATATATATATATATATATATATATATATATATATATATATATATATATATATACATATATATATAATTAAAATTATAAAATCTTAAGTATTATTATCATTTTAGACAAAGCTACTTCTTTTATTCAATTATTCAAATGTAAATTCATAGCAAAGATTTAAACACATTTTCATTGACAATGAATGAGTATTAATACATATATATTTATATGTATATATATATATATATATATATATATATATATATATATATATATATATATATATATATATATATAAATATATATATATATATATATATATATATATATATATATATATATATATATATATATATATATATATATATATATATATATATATATATATATATATATATATATATATATATATATATATATATATATATATATATATATATATATATATATATATATATATATATATATATATATATATATATATATATATATATATATATATATATATATATATATATATATATATACATATATCCATATATATTTTAAAAAAAATTATTTGCTTTTTACCATAATTTTAATAAATCAACGGGTATAGAAATTTTACATATAAATAACACTTTTAATAATATTCGGTTTTTAAAATATCAATTGTATTCTTGCCAGTGCCCTTTGACCTAAATATAACGTATACCCACACACAGGCCATGCCCTTGTGGGATATTTTTTTGTATTTATATATTTTTTTGTATGTGTATTTATATTATGATGTGAAATGCAAAAGAATTTTAAATTAAAATGAAAATTTAAAAAACTGGTCTTCGTTTATATAATCAAGAAAAATTAAAAATACGTAAAGCAATCAATAAAGACTTGCCCAAAACAAATAACCATTTTAACTTCAAGACCATTTTTAAAAGTACAAGTAAGCAGTGAAAGTATTGTAAGATGTGCCCTTGGCACGGGAAAACTCGGGAAGGGCACATTATTGTAATATTCGATTAAATATATATGAAAAAAAAAAGTTCATTTATCAGATCTTTAGGGATACGGGCAAGCAAAGGGTTAGTTAACCTTGCGTGTGCGCGGTGAAATTTTCGGGTCACATTCCGTTCGTGCATGGGCCGCCTAAATGAAGAAAAAAAAAAAGAAAAAAAGGCAGCCCGACCGGTTTGTCGTATGTTAAGTGTAGTACTTGAGAAAACGAGGCTTTGATGATTCGCAAACGTAATAAATTAAAAGCGATCATTGCATACAGTATCGAACAGATTAATTGAAACAAAACTTTTTTCACAACATTTTCAGTGTGTTCAAATACTTGTTCACAAAATCTGGATTATCTCCAATTACAGGAGTTATTTTCATATTATTCTTTGACATCTCATCAAAGATGAAGAGGAATATGGAAGTCTGAGCATTTACGGGGCTGACGACCGTCATAGGCTGGTTTAAATGATCACTTTACACACGTGTAACATTCACCAATTCTACCCATTATTGACAACCACACTACTCAAATTCTTGGAAGTTCTATATATATGAACCAATTTAGAAACCTTGTTCTTGGATCACTAGAACTTCACTAGAGACATCTATTGGTGAGATGTAAAGAAGCTTTTTACTAAGCAGAAACTCTTATATTAGTATGTGAGATCTTACATCTCATTAATAGATGTCTCTAGTGAAGTTCTAGTGATTCAAGAACAAGGTTTCTAAATTGGTTCATATAAATAGAACTTCCAAGAATTTGAGTAGTGTGGTTGTCAATAATGGGTAGAATTGGTGAATGTTACACGTGTGTAAAGTGATCACTTAAACCAGCCTATGACGGTCGTCAGCCCCGTAAATACCCAGACTTCCATATTCTTCTTCATCTTTGATGAGATGTCAAAAAATAATATGAAAATAACTCCTGTAATTGGAGATAGTCCAGATTTTGTGAACAAGTATTTGGACACACTCAAAATGTTGTCAAACTTTTTTTGTTGCATTTTCTCAAAAAGTTTTGTAAAGTCTTTTGTTCATTAGTAATATCACAAATTAATATACAATATGATCTCATTTGGGCTCAATCAAGGATTTCACTCTTCTTGGCATCTATTACATAAGGTTTTGGCACGTGAATGCCATTTTTCGTCTCGAAACCATACCTGAATTATGGACAAAATGAGCTTTTCCACCGTAGCGCAATCAATTTTGGAGAACCAGAACCGATTCTTACAGATTGCCGATAGATTTTCAATTAGGATTTTGTCTGGCAAAATTCTTGACCAGTCCAACACAGTTCATTGTATTTTGAATATTGAAAGCATTAACTTTGTGGATCATAGTGAAATATTATTTTGAGAAATAAACAGACTTTGTTTATTTATTTCTCTTTTTTTTTTAAATTACCTAACGTCCAAGTGACTCTGAAATCTAGCTACGGCTTATGCAACACCGTTTATCATGTCCCTACTCAGGCTTCAACTTTATAAGTTTCATAGCCTTTGCCTACTTGTGAGTGGATTTACTCTTTATGTTTAAAGTTACTATAATTTCATGCGTATTTGACTATGAAATCCTTTTTTTAATTACCTAACGTCCACGTGACTCTGAAATCTAGCTACGGCTTATGCAACACCGCGTATCATGACCCTACTCAGGCTTCAACTTTTTAAGTTTTATAGCCTATCCCACTCGTGAGTGGATTTACTCTTTGTGTTTAAAGTTACCTTCTATAATTTCATGTAATTCATGAGTGAAAATTCTAGGCAAAAACACTCGCGTATTTCTCAAAATAATACAGTTCATTGTTTTTTTATGAAGAATTTCATATTTTTTTGGATTTGTGGTAGGGGAATTTCATCATTTTTATTATAATCCTTCTGAAATATTCCATTACCATTCGACCTTCGTTTTTGTATCTCTGGTAGTATCTTTTCCAGTAGAATTGGGTGATACTTCTCGGTATTCATCATCTCAGTCACTGAAAGAAGCAGCTCTGGTCCATAATACGAGGAACACCCGCAAAACATTATTTTAGAGGGTGTTGAAAATACGAAAAAAAAGTTTTGTCTCAATTAATCTGTCCGATACTGTATTACGAGAGTACTGATACTAAGTATGCTTAAACCTTCAAGATTTTAATTATTTATTAATCGATTCACCCGCGTTGCGCGTGGCAGTGAGGACAGCCTGGACTGGTTATGATGGGTAGCCCGGAGGGGAAGAGAGGGAGAGGAAGATCCCCACACGATGGACCGATGGAGTTAAGGCAGCAGCAGGCACCTCGGTGGTTGGAGCTACGTGCAGCGCAGGCAAGGGATAACTGGAGAAGAGTCCCTGTACAATTGTACATAGCTTTAAAACATGAATTCATAAAAATACAAAAAATTGTCGTGTCAATAAATTCTTCCTTTCCCAGAAAATAAATATAAGGGTACGTACCTACATTCCCCATTAGCGGCGAGTGTTTTTTGCCTAGAATTTTCACTCATGAATTACATGAAATTATAGTAACTTTAAACATAAAGAGTAAATCCACTCACAAGTAGGCATAGGCTATGAAACTTATAAACTTGAAGCCTGAGTAGGGTCATGATAAGCGGTGTTGCATAAGCCGTACTAGATTTCAGAGTCACTTGGACGTTAGGTAATTTAAAAAAAATCCCCATTAGCTACTGTTGTCTGCCATAAAATATTGCCGCACACGTTTGTTAAAACTGTCACTTAGAATTGTATAGCTACATAAGGACCGTAGTCCATTTGATCTTCACGTTCGTTTGATGATGCCCGAACTAGGCGAAACAATTGTCACGATATAATTTTTTTATGTGTTTTTGTTAATAAAATACAACTTAGTATATATATATATATATATATATATATATATATATATATATATATATATATATATATATATATATATATATATATATATATACATACATACACATATATACTACTACCATCACGCCGTTTCCCCGCAGGGGTAGGCAGAGAGGATGGAACGCCACACTCTTCTGTCCTGACATACACTCCTCGCCTCCTTCACATCCATACATCTAGTCATACATGCCCTCCGATTACGCAGACTTTTGACACCGCCAGATTTTAGGTTCTGATTGATCTGATCGTGCCAAGTCTTTTTCGGTCGTCCACGTTCTGTTTTCACTCTCACATATATATATATATATACGAGAAGAGTCTTGAAAAACTGGTAGTAACAGGTACAGTTGAAGGCAAGCGGGCAAGAGGACGGTCTCCAACAAGATGGACAGACCAAATAAAGGAATTAACCGGATCCTCGCTAAACGCAGCCATCAAGTTGGCCCAGGACCGGGAAGAATGGAGAGAACTTGTGCACCAAGTGCCTGACATTCCAGAAGACCACGACGCTCAGCATTGAGCAAGAAGATGAAGAAGATATATATATATATATATATATATATATATATATATATATATATATATATATATATATATATATATATATATATATATATATATATATGTATATATATATATATATATATATATATATATATATATATATATATATATATATATATATTTATATATATATATATATATATATATATATATATATATATATATATATATATATATATATATATATATACATATATATATATATATATAATATATATATATATATATATTTATATATATATATATATATATATATATATATATATATATATATATATATATATATATATATATATACATATATATTTATATTGTGAACACAAAATATCTGTCGATTTTTAGACCAAATTTCGTAATCAGTTGTCTTTCTTTTATCTTTAAATTTTGTAATCTCGTATGAATATTTGTTCATTAAAAATATATTAACATATTGATTTTAGGCCGGTTTAAAATTGCAAAAATTAATTTAGCAATGTAGCATACACAGGTGTTTCAAATAGTTCTTGAAATCGGTTAATTAATTAGGTGCGTTGGAAGTGGTTTGGTCACGCGGAACGAACGAGTGAGGGTAGGACGGGAAAACAAATTTACGAGGCGACTGGAGTTGGAAATGGGTGCAGAGGAAGACCGAGGTGAACTTGGCATGATCAAGTATGGAAATACTTTAAAAAATGTATTTGTTAGTTGCTTCGGTAAATTCTCTTTGCCTTTTGTGTACAAGAATTTATAGCATACTAACGAGTGCCCGGCATGCGTTGCAGTGCCTTTAAAAAAACGCATTTTTATGGTAGCGCTTCGTCGGAAGCTTTTCGCATTTCAATGGATAAATATCAGGATGTGTGATTATTGGCTAATAAATTAATATGAAAAATCACAAGACTATCGGTAGCATTCTTATTGAAATCTGTAGGGAACTAAGGGAGATATGAAGGTTTAAACTTTGCATATTTTTATAAAACGAAAAACGTGCGTTTGCATACGTCATCAAAAAATTACCGTCATCGAACGTTTTTGACGTCATATGGTTTATTGTCCATGGTTTATAGAGCTGTAATAGTAGTAGTGTGGATTGTTTGTTTACCACTACACTATCATTTGTGTTATACAAATATGAGGGGAGGATGGACCATAGAAATCAACAAATAGAGCCGCCAATAATTTAGCAATGACACCAACATTAAAATAAGTCTATCGTTTCTGTGACGTCATTCATTGCCAACTTACGAAAATAACGTTTTTTCGAAGGCGAATTTTGCAGAAGAAAATGATGAATGAAAATATTGGTTATATCGGCTGTTATAAACACTGCACGAGTCTAATACAATCCTTTATAGGTTAAGTATGTTAAATTAGATATTCCTCCCGTCTGACAAGGATTTATTGAATAAGTCAGACTTGAGGCGAGACCGGAGCCAATCAGAAACGATTAGCTTAGGTTAAGTTTTGCTTTACAATATTTTGAGTGTGTCCAAATACTTGTTCACAAATCTGGATTATCTCCAATTAAAGGAGTATTTTATATATTATTTTTTGACATCTCATCAAAGATGAAGAAGAATATGGAAGTCTGTGCATTTACGGGGCTGACGACTGGTTTAAGTGATCACTTTACACACGTGTAACATTCACAAATTCTACCCATTATTGACAACCACACCACTCAAATTCTTTGAAGTTCTATTTGTATGAACCAATTTTGAAACATTGTTCTCGAATCACTAGAACGTCACTAGAGACATCTACTGGTGAGATGAAAAGCTTCTTTTCATCTCACCAGTGTGTTTTTTTTTTTTAGATGGGAATTGCATTTATTATTTACCTTGCTTATTATGTACAAGGTTTATAGATCATTTAGTGGATTTTTGTTTCTTCTAGCTAATTAAATATGTTTTTATTTGAATCTGTGTTGGGAACAGGAGGGATCATCTAGTGTGGGTCAAATAGGAACTTCTCTGCATTTGCTCATTGCTGGGAGGAAACCACGTAAAACTCCTAAAACACCAGTGTGTTAATCGGCCGTATGTGTTTTTATTTATTGATTCTACGAATTTTTCAAAAGACCCTCCTGATAATATATGTGTTTAAATAAGGTCAATTTGAAGGTTGTATTGTATATTTAATAGAACCTGAAGCATTACGTCACCTCGCCTTCATTTTTACGACCTGATCCAATAACGGTGCCCTATACACCATTAGGGTATTAATGATTTTATCAACATAATTATACGGTATTTGTCTTATTTTATAAATTTCATTTAAAATATCATATTTTTTCAACCTTTCCTTTTCAAAATATCTGCTTTATCTTTTTTGAATGCCTTTTTTCAAAGTCCTCGTGAATATTTAAGTTTTGTACTGAAATTTCTTGGTGGAACTGCATTTTATAGAATAAAATAACAAAATTACATAATTGTTATTTTATTCTCCTTTTAAAAATTTCTCTAAAATATTTTTTTTAGATAATAAATTCCCTTCTCGTCTTTTTTAATGCCTTTGATGTTTTAAAGTCAGGTTTAGGTTTTTTATATTTTCTTTTTTTAACTCCTAATTAATTTTTAATACCTAAGTTTATAGAAAATTCCTCTTATAACATTTTTCAATGTCCGCCTCCGTAGTGTAATGGCCAGCACGCTCGGCTACCGTTCTGGAGGTCCCTGGTTCGATTCCCAAGGGGGGTAAAATAAATATTAGTGATTTTTTCACTGTTATATTTATTCAAAATTACGATGGACTGGTACCTGAAACGGAGGGCTGATCACCTTTCCTTCATGTATAAACGATCAAGATAACACTGCGTTTATATGACACAGTGCCCTATGCACCATTGGGGTGCGGATAAGGGTTTAAAAAACAAAAAAACATTTTTCAATAACTATGGATATCTTTTACTTTTTAAAATAACCACGTTTATGTAAATTATTTTATTACCTTTTTAAAATATGTACCTATATTTTTAGCGAATTCATGTATCAACTCTTTTACAACGCTGTATAAATAAAAAACCTTTTTAATCTCTCTTATACCTATTTATTATACCTGTTTATAGATTTTATATTTTGCCATGTATTAGTATTAGTTTTGGTTATTTAAAAAAAAATCTGTTTTGTTACTTTATTATTTGTGTTCCAGTCTTGTTAACCTTAATCCCATGTCCCAAAATGAGAGATACAAATTACTCATCGGGAATATTATATGTATATATCGCTCACTCCTTTCAAGAACGTCATAAATCAAAAAACTTGATTTTTCAGGAGAACGTTTTTAAATTTTAAAAATATAACACAATGTATTGAAAATAAATATCAATCCACTTATTGAACTTTTTACTGTGCAACAGATCTTTTTAGGTAAAACCTTTTTTTCTCCATTAGTAAAATATTTAGTTTATTTAAAAAATAATTAAACAATACCTTTTCTTCAAAATGCAAAAACAACACTTAGCGGGTAAATATTAAGTTAAAAATATGCCACTTTTGCTGTGATATATTGTAGTACATTTTCTGGGCATTCTGAAAACATGCACAACTGAAAATTAACGATTTTTGATTTATGACGTTCTTGAAAGGAGTGAGCGATATGACTTGTGTCTGTAATATGTTTTGAAAAGTAAAAAATTAAAATAAATAACTCTATAAAATACCATATTTTACCCCCTCTCTCCCTCCTTGCAAATATTGACGTGGGGTCTTTTGTTTCTTTTAAATACCTATTTTTCCATGCGCTCTCTGACGTCATCTGTTTCGTTATTCGTCAATAAGCGCCGGGCTGTGATTGGTCGCGATATTAACCCTGAGGCCAATTTAATTGGTGCAAACTTCTTGCGATGTGTCGATACAGTCATAGCAGCTAATTGACTTCGTTATTATTATGTATTTTTTTATTCATATTCTACTTATTTTTTTTATTCAATGCTTTCCTGCGTGTCAAATTTAGCCACATCCACAATTGAGAATGCTTTTTTTTTTCTGTCTCATAAACTCGACATTCAAAAACTAACTAACCATCACGCCGCTCCCCCTCAGGGGTAGGCAGAGAGAATCGAGCGCCACACCACTCTGTCCTTGCAAACATTCTTCGCCTCTTCCACGTTCATGCATCTCCTCATACATACCCGCCGATTGTTACGACTCCTGACCTGACCACTTTCACGTATTTGGCATACCTGATCGTGCCATATTTTTCTCGGTCTTCCTCTGCTTATTTTCCCACTAACATTCGCCTCATAAATTTGTTTTACCGTTCTTTCGTCACTCATTCGTTCCACATGTCCAAACCATCTCAACACACCTTTCTTAATTTTATCGATAATGCTTATCTCAGCTTTGCATTCCTTCCTTATTTCACTATTCGCACATCTATCATACATCGTTTTGTCGTACATTCTTCTGAGAGATCGCATTTCGACTGCATTCAGTCTACTTTCATCCTTCTTTTGCCAACTCTACGTTTCACTTCCATACATTAGAGTTGGAACCAGGACTCCGTTGTGCACTGCCAGTTTAGCTTCCGCTGATAGGTTTTTATTTGCTATAACTGATTTCAGTGCACATAACTGCGGATAATTTAGAGTATTTTGTAAAATTTTGTGAAAACTCAAAATCTTAATGTTGGATTGACAGTTTATCTCTTGGCTATGCATGTTTTAAAATATTTCTTTTTTTTTGTCCACAGGTCCCGATGGCTTCATCGAGTAACGTGATAAAACACTCAAAAAATTAACTTGTGTATTTAAAAAATATGAAAACAGTAATAAAACACCGTCATACGTTTAATTGAAATCCAGTGCTTCTGAAGTCTTGAGCCGCGATTTCAGCGCATCTCAAAAAGTGGAAACGGTGACCTCAAAATCGGTGGTTGTCAACATTGAGTGCGTTGAGCCAGTGCGTGTCAAAGTGTGGAAGCGGTCGGATAGGTTTTGGCGTGTTTTGATTTTTTTTTTCTGCTGTGACGACATTACTGTTGTTGTTAGTGTGAAGAGAAGGCCGGGCATCAGAAGGGGCTAGGCTGTCGAATGGCCCAAAACGAGAGGCAAAGCAAAGAGACGAAGAGGAGAAAATTTGGACAGGAGCTTGCTGTGCTCCCTTTCTAAGGAAAACACGTTTACAAAGGTAATTTGTTTTTTTTCTTCTTCTTCTGTGCGTGCCATGTCAGGTCACCTCTGTTTCCAACTTTATTATTTTGTTTTGCTATTGTTTCTTCATTTGATTCGGAAGGAGTTTGGAACTAACTAACTTCTAATCTCAATATTATTGAATTAATATTTAATTTAATTTTGAATGCTGGGAACAAAGTGAATGGTGCACTGAAATCAGTTATAGCAAATAAAAACCTATCAGCGGAAGCTAAACTGGCAGTGCACAACGGAGTCCTGGTTCCAACTCTAATGTATGGAAGTGAAACATGGAGTTGGCAAACGAAGGATGAAAGTAGACTGAATGCAGTCGAAATGCGATCTCTCAGAAGAATGTGCAACAAAACGATGTATGATAGATGTGCGAATAGTGAAATAAGGAAGGAATGCAAAGCTGAGATAAGCATTATCGATAAAATTAAGAAAGGTGTGTTGAGATGGTTTGGACATGTAGAACGAATGAGTGGGGAAAGAACGGTAAAACAAATTTATGAGGTGAATGTTAGTGGGAAAAGAAGTACAGGAAGACCGAGAAAAACATGGCACGATCAGGTATGCCAAATACTTGAAAGTGGTCAGGTTAGGAGTCGTAACAATCGGCGGGTATGTATGAGGAGAAGCATGAACGTGGAAGAGGCGAAGAATGTTTGCAAGGACAGAGTGGTGTGGCGCTCTATTCTCTCTGCCTACCCCTGCGGGGAAGCGGCGTGATGGTTAGCTAGTTAGTTAGTTATAATATTTAAAGCAGCATGTTGTGCCTTCTTTCTGAGAAAAACATTTTAAAATACAAAAATATTTTTTTAAAATTATTTTTTGACATCTTATCAAAGATGAAGAAGAATATGGAAGTCTGGGCATTCACGGGGCCGACGACCGTCATTGGCTGGTTTAAGTGATCACTTTGCACACGTGTAACATTCACCAATTCTACCCATTATTGACAACCACACTACTCAAATTCTTGGAAGTTCAATATATATATGAACCAACTTAGAAACCTTGTTCTCGAATCACTAGAACTTCATTAAAGACATCTATTCGCCAGAAAATACAATTTTCAGTTTTATTTATTAACAGGGAATTACTGTTGGACAGTTTTCAGTATGGTCAATGCTTTTCTCAGCCTTGCATTCTTTCCTTGTTCTACCACTCGTCTTACATGTTTTTACCGCACATTCATCTGCGTTCATCCTTCTTTTGCTCTCTGCTTCTCTTCCATATCCGTTGATTTTGAATGCGTCTAGAGCTCGGAGATTACTTGGATAAATACGGTCTTTTGCGAGAGGTCTGTCAGGAAGCCTAGATGCTTCTGTATCATATCAGGGAATTCCTAATATTTTTTGACATCTCATCAAAGATGAAGAAGAATATGGAAGTCTGGGCATTCACGGGGCTGACGACCGTCATAGTCTGGTTTAAGTTACACACGTGTAACATTCACCAATTCTACCCATTATTGACAACCACACTACTCAAATTCTTGGAACTTCTATATATATATATATTAACCAATTTAGAAACCTTGTTCTTGAATCACTAGAACTTCACTAGAGACATCTATTGGTGAGATGCAAAGAAGCTTTTTATCAAGCAGAAACTCTTAAATTAGTATGTGAGGTCCGAATCCTGGATTATAATCACACACATGAGAAACGCCAGAAAATACAATTTTCATTTTTATATTTAAGCTTAACGGGATACATTTGTTAACAGGGAATTCCTGATGGACAGTTTTCAGTATGGTCAATGATTATCTCAGCCATGCATTCTTTCTTGTTCTACCAATCGTCTTACACGTTTTTGCCACACATTCATCTGCGTTCATCCTTCTTTTGCTCTTCGCTTTTCTTCCATACATCAGGGTTGGTATTTTGGGCCAATCGTCCCATTTGTTGGTCTGGTTCGTCTTGCCCTTGACCCTCTTAACGAACCATGCCTGATCTCTGGTCATCTACCACACTCGACTAATTGAAGATGATCGCATTCAATGAATTACAACTTATGACAGCCAAGCGGCTATACGCTAAAACATTCCTCACACTGTACCCAGTCACATATCGCTTACTCCTTTCAACAACGTCATAAATCAAAAAACAATTTTCAGCTTTCATGTTATGGGAATGTCCAGAAAATGTACTATATCCCAGCAAAAGCGGCATATTTTGAACTTAATATTTTTTTTATATATTTTTTTATAATCCTTATCCGCACCTAATGGTGCATAGGGCACTGCATCAAATTGACGCAATGTTATCTTGATCAAAATATTTACTATTTTTAATTTATGTCTTACTTAATAAATACCTCTATTTCTTAAAATCTACTGTGACACGTGTTTCGATGCATTCCGCATCATTTTCAAACACCGTATGATATGTGAAATTTATATTTACCCGCTACAGGGCAGAAAGTGTTGTTTTTGCATTTTGAAGAAAAGGTATTATTGATTAATTATTCTTTTTAAATATACTTTTAAATATATTTATTTTTATTTTTTCAAAACATATAACATACACAAGTCATATCGCTCACTACTTTCAAGAACGTCATAAATCAAAAATCGTTAATTTTCAGTTGTGCATGTTTTCGGAATGCCCAGAAAATATACTATATCCCAGCAAAAGCGGCATATTTTTAACTTAATATTTACCCGTTACAGGGCAGAAAGTGTTGTTTTTGCATTTTGAAGAAAAGGTATTGTTTAATTAAAAAAAAAATAAACTAATATTTTTCAAATGGAGAAAAAACATTCAGGTTTTACCTAAAAAGATCTGTTGCACAGTAAAAAGTTCAATAAGTGGCTTGATATTTGTTTTTAATACATTTCATGATTAAGTGCCCTATGGGTGCTGATAAGGAATTGAAGAGGAAAATGAATAAAACGGCTGTGACGTCATAACTTTTAAAGCATGCGTAATTTCCATTCATCGGAAAATTACTGTGGTCGATTTTACACAATGCCTTTCTGCGGTTGCTCTACGATCATGGACTATTATTATTGTCTCATTGTATTAGTAATTGCTAATGTACACAAACTTCAAGTCTCGCGACTATTTTGAAATATTTTAATCAATTAAATGCGGACTTGATGATTTCTTCATCATCTTCTTCTTCTACGTCATCGTCGTCATTGCTGAAGGTCTTGATCATCCTGTTAGAGAGACATGTTAGAGAAAATATGTACGCCTTCGCGGGTTTCGACTATGCGAACTGAAAATATATATGCCCCCGCAGGTTTCGACTATGCCAACTGAAAATATATACGCCCCCGCAGGTTTCGACTATGCCAACTGAAAATATATACGCCCCCGCAGGTTTCGACTATGCCAACTGAAAATATATACGCCCCCGCAGGTTTCGACCATGCCAACTGAAAATATATACGCCCCCGCAGGTTTCGACTATGCCAACTGAAAATATATACGCCCCCGCAGGTTTCGACCACGCCAACTGAAAATATATACGCCCCGTTAGTTTAGACTATGCCAACTGAAAATATATACGCCCCCGCAGGTTTCGACCATGCCAACTGAAAATAGATTCGCCCCAGCAAGTTTCGATCCCCGGACGGTCGAAATAAATGTAAACGACAAATTTATCCTTATAATATTTTATTTGTCATTCTAGGCTGTGTCTGCATAGTATTAAACATACTTAAATCAACCAGAGATACTGACACAAACTCTCATAAGATGGATATGTATGAGTTACAAAAATTTCGCTAATATCTCACAAGCCGAGAGGTTAAACTAGGCTATGACAGGTCTTAAGCCCTGTAAATACCCAGACTTCGATAATCCTGTTCTACAACCTTTTCTTGAGAGGTTAAACCAGCTGCCTGTGGCAGGTCGTAAGCCCTGTAAATACCCAGACTTCTATAATTCTCTTCTACAACTTTTTCATTAATATCTAACGACCCGAGAGGCTATACCAGGCTGTGACAGGTTGTAAGCCCTGTAAATACCTAAACTTCCATATTCCTCTTATACAGCCTTTCCATTGATATCATACTGCTCAAGAGGTTAAACCAGGCTATGACAGGTCGCAAGCCCTGCAAATACCCAGATGTCCGTACTCTTCTTCATCTATGTCGAGATGTCAAAATGTGACCAAGTCAGCCGTCGTGTCGTCACAGCGACACCCTCGCTTCAGATGTGTACAAGTGCGCATTCCTCGTTTAATAAGACGTACATATTTCGCTCACTCCTTTCAACAACGTCATATATCAAAAAACTTGATTTTTCAGGAGAAATTTTTTAAAGTTTAAAAATATGATACAATGTTTTAAAAATAAATATCAAGCCACTTATTGAATTTTTTACTGTGCAACAGATCTTTTAAGATAAAACCTGAAGGTTTTTTCTCCATTTGAAAAATATTTAGTAAATTAAATAAAAAACATTAAACAATACCTTTTCTTCAAAATGCAAAAACAACTCTTTCTGCCCTGTAGCGGGTACCTATATATTGAGTTTAAAATATGCCTCTTTTGCTGGAATATAGTACATTATCTGGGCATTTCGAAAACATGCACAACTGAAAATTGACGATTTTTGACTTATGACGTTCTTGAAAGGAGTGAGCGATATATCACCCGAGATGATTGGGCGATGCGAAATGTTTGTCTAGTTGATACATTACCGCCTCGACCGCTATCGCGTTCGGCCATCTTGATCGTCACTGTAAAAAATCGCTCATTTTTCATATCGCCTCAATCGCGAATGTGGGGCGTTCGAACATCACCGCCGGCTATTGTCCAACGCCAAGTGGTTTTTATTTTCCTTTTGCGGTCCATGTACGACTTTAGACGCCTTCGAGACGCGAAAAACGATTAAAATTTGATAAAACGGATTGTCGATCTGTGCAAATAATGTCTAAGATTTGAAACGTTTTTAGTTAGTGAAAAATAATACATGGAATACGTTTTGAATGTGTGAAAAGAATGTATAATATTTAGAACGTTTTAATTCAGTGAAAAGTAATCATCGTTCTATGGAATACTTTTTGAATTTGAATCTGTGAAAAGTATGTCTAAGATTTAGAACGTTTTAAATTAGTGAAAAGTAATCATCGTTCTATGGAATACTTTTTGAATTTGAATCTGTGAAAATGATGTCTATGATTTAGAACGTTTTTAATTAGTGAAAAGTAATAATCGTTCTATGGAACATTTTTTGAATTTGAATCTGTGAAAAGTATGTCTAAGATTTAGAACGTTTTAAATTAGTGAAAAGTAATCATCGTTCTATGGAATACTTTTTGAATTTGAATCTGTGAAACGGAACGAATGTCTAAGATTTAGAACGTCTTTAAACAGTAATAATACCTACTAAAAATTCGCCGGAACATAAAAAATAAATAAATGTGCGTTTGAAAATAAAAAATATTAAAGGATTATAAAATTAATAAAAAAAATTAATCCCGCGAATAAAATATGGAGACTTTTTTTAAATTTATATGATCTTATTTAATCAAATAAAATAAAAATTACGAAACATTTTAAAGTAATTTTTATACTAACTATTTTTTAAGTGATATTGTTTTTTTTTCTTCATCTTGTACCAAGTTACAAAAATAATAAAAATATACACTATTTTTACGACAACATTTTAATTGTTCTTTTTTTTAAATAAAGATAGTCAATACGTTTTTCATTTATTTTTAAAATATTTTTTTTAACATATGCTTTAATATTTATTTATTTTTCTTTTTAACAGCAGTTTCAAACAGTGAATAAAAAAGTGAATGTGTTTTTTTTTAACTAAAACAAAAGTTGCAAATTGGACATAAGTGATTTCTAAATCGAGCGACTGAAAGTGCTTCAATCGACTTTTGTCTACGAAAATTAAAAAATACATACATAAAGTCATTAATTTTTTTTTTCGAGGAGCTGGAAGGTGTATCTCTGGCCAAATGCATTTTCTACTAATATATAAGTGTTTGATTTTGACAATGATATGATACTCGTCGCCAATATGGCTCTGTAGTTCGTCCAACCACCGGGATTCTAGGCGCGCAGTGAAGAAAAGAGGTGTGTAAAAAAAAAAAAAATACATGGTCATTCCAAAAACATGCACAACTGAAAATTGACGATTTTTGATAGATGACGTTGTTGAAAGGAGTGAGCGGTATATTTGTCCCATAATTTTCTATTACCGTTCTTTCTTTCACACTTTCGATTTACACGCCCAAACCATCTCAGCACACCTTTCTTCATTTGATCAATATAATACTCATCTCAGCCTTGCATTCTTTCCTTATATCACCATTCGAACATCTGTCACACAATGTTTTGCCATATTTAAAAATAAATAAATTTATAAACACGTGTAGAAGACAAATTTTGAGTTTGTTAATGTAAACACGACTAGTTTCTAGAACTACAGATGTTTACAACATATGAAAATAAAAATTAATTAAACACCCCTTTCTATATATATATATGTATATATATATATATATATATATATATATATATATATATATATATATATATATTATATATATATATATATATATATATATACATATATACATATATATATATGTATATATATATATATATATATATATATATATATATATATATATATATATATATATATATATATATATATATATATATATATATATATATATATATATATATATATATATATATATATATATATATATATATATATATATTTATATATATATATATATATATATATATATATATATATATAATAATATATATATGTATAAATATATATATATATATATATATATATATATATATATATATATAATATATATATATATATATATATATATTATATATATATAATTATATATATATATATATTGGGTTGATGCAAAAGTAATGACCGTTTTTTATGATCCCAGGTAAAAAAAAAAAAATTCATAAATTATGAATAGTATCTTCTTTTTTATGATTCCATTGTATAAAGGATCTTTCCCTCTACTTTCTATTCAGTTTTGGCCTGGCCAGAGTACAGTAATAACCCTTGTATTTTTCAAAATGTCGTTCGATAAAGTGCATTTACGTCATTGTTTACTTATGAATTCCGTAAAGACAATACCGCGAGTGTGGCAACCAAAAACATTTGTGAAGTGTATGGAACAGAGGTCATCAAAGTTCGACAGGTACGAAGATGGTTTGCAAATTCCGATCTGGAGATTTTTCACTCATTGATAAACCACGTACCGGGTGGCCATTAAAGTCTGATGACGACAAGTTAAGAGTCATAATTGACAACAATCCACGTCTAACCATCAGGGAGATTGTGTCAATGACGGGAGTCAACCAAACAACCGTATTAAGGTATTTGAAGCGTATGAAAATGGTTTCGCGGTACGACGTTTGGGTACCTCATCAATTGTCGGCTGCCAATTTATTGGATCGTGTTTCAACGTGCGTTGCTTTGAGTGCGAGACAAAAACATGAACCTTTTTTGCATCGTTTGGTGACGGGAGATGAGAATTGCATCGTTTGGTGACGGGAGATGAGAAATAGGTCGTGTACAATAACGTGACAAGAAAAAGACATTGGACTATACCTGGACAAGCCCCATTAACAACTTCGAATGCCGAAATCCATAAAAAAAAGTTATACTTTGTGTTCGGTGGAATAATAAGGGTATTGTGTATTTTGAACTCTTGGAACACGATAAGACAAGTACAGCAGAACAATATTGTCAGCAATGATCCAAATTGAACATGGACCTTCAAAAGAATAGACCAGAATTGGTAAACAGAAAAGGGGCAGTGTTTCATCACGACAACGCGCGACCACATGTGGCTATGATGACCCATCACAAGCTAAATGAGTTAAATTGGGATGTTATCAAGCATCCACCGTATTTGCCAGTTCTTGTTCTTTCTGATTTTTATTTATTCCGATCACTGCAAAAAAATTTAAATGATGAAAAAAATTATACAATAGAGCAGGTAAAAACATCCCTTACATCATTTTTCGCATCAAAATCCACGGAATTTTTTACTACTGGTATCAATAATGAGATAGAAAGATGGGAGAAGGTTATAAGAACTGATGGAAATTATATAATTTATTAAATAAATAATATTCATAAAAAAAAAATAAAAAAAAAATAAATGTAAAAAACGGTCAAAACTTTTGCATCAACCCAATATATATATATATATATATATATATATATATATATATATATATATATATATATATATATATATATATATATATATATATATATATATATATATATATATATATATATATATATATATATATATATATATATATATATATATATATGTATATATATATATTTATATATATATATATATACATATATACATATATATATATATGTATATATATATATATATATATATATATATATATATATATATATATATATATATATATATATATATATATATATATATATATATATATATATATATATATATATATATATATATAACGTGGTAATATTTTTATTTGTAAATTGGGTGTAAATAATATGTAAAGTGGGTGTATAATAATAAAATAAACAATGTGTTGCTTTGTTATTAAAGAAACGACAATAAAAGTTTATTCTTAATTAATCTTTATAATAATTTTTATATCTATCTATCTATCTATCTGATTCTGACAGTTAATAATATTATCGGAAGTCTTTTGTTTTATTCTGAGCGACGCATGCGGCATCTGGTTAGAACTGTTTTATGTAGGTACTTTTTGTAAGTACTTAATAAAATGTATAGGTAGGTACCTAGTTATTTTATTACATCTCCCCCCTTGGGGATGAAAATTCATAGTAAAATTTTCACTCGTCCTCCGGATCATCTTCTTGTAGTGAAGGGACTGGTATAAGTTTAGTGATATGATAAAGTTTTTTTTTTTTCTTTCTTTCTTTTTTTTCCTTCTTTTTTTTCTTTTTTTTTTCTTTCTTGTTTTTTTTTCTTTCTTTCTTTTTTTCCGTTTTTTTTTTCTTTCTTTTTTTTGTATTTTTTTTTTCTTGACCCTTTTAAAGTAGACACAGTTTTTTTCAATCCATTTGTTTTTTTCTTTTGAATTCCTTCATTTTTATTCAGATCTCTTAAAGTATCTTCTAATATAACCAAATTAACAACTTTTAATTGTTCATCTGCATTTTCATTCGATTTTAATACTGGATTCCTGCTTAGACAATCTACTTCTAAATTCTTCTTTCCTGGAGTATATTTTATTTTATCTTTCGTAGAAGTTTTTTCTACTTTATTTTTATTTTCATTTTTCAAGCACTGTTTCTGTGTTATTTGTATGTCTTCATTTTTATTCTGATCTTTTAAAATATCTTCTAATTTAACCAAATTTACAACTTTTAATTGTTCATTTGCATTTTCCATCGATTCTAATACTGGATTCCTGCTCACACAATCTGCTTCGAAATTCTTCTTTTCTGGAGTATATTTTATTTTATATTTTGTAGAAATTTTTTTCACATGATTTTTATTTTTGATTTTATCACCAGTTCTTAAATTTCCACGTCTTCTTTGACTATCTTCTAATCGTTTTCTTTGATCATCTTCTAATTTTTCTCTCTCACTCCGAACATATTGTAGTAATTGTTTTAATACATCTAATGTTTCATAATCCATTTCCAATTAACAAAATTGTCGTTTTATAACGTGGTAATATTTTTATTTGTAAATTGGGTGTAAATAATATGTAAAGTGGGTGTATAATAATAAAATAAACAATGTGTTGCTTTGTTATTAAAGAAACGACAATAAAAGTTTATCCTTAATTAATCTTTATAATAATTTTTATATCTATCTATCTATCTATCTGATTCTGACAGTTAATAATATTATCGGAAGTCTTTTGTTTTATTCTGAGCGACGCATGCGGCATCTGGTGGTAGAACTGTTTTATGTAGGTACTTTTTGTAAGTACTTAATAAAATGTATAGGTAGGTACCTAGTTATTTTATTACATATATATATATATATATATATATATATATATATATATATATATATATATATATATATATATATATATATATATATATATATATATATATATATATATATATAGACAGAAGGACCATAGGTCCTTCTGTCACGGCAACGTCGCCTAGGTCATGCCTTCGTATCATGTTATCTCTCTGCAGCATCCACGAATACTTTGTTTTAGGTTTTCTTAGATGGTCAACTGGAGTATCCCTTAGAGATACAATAAAGAGTTGACGAATCGTGGAAGCCTGGCTGTAACAGGCATCAGTAGTAAGGTAGAAGAAAGGCGATTGGAGGTGGTATGGGCACATAGGACGCAGAGAACCTGATCATATTGTGAACCAGACAATCGCCATGGATCGAAAAAGACAGACATCTAGAGGTGTCTTATTCTCTATAGTTTTATCCCAATGTTATCTTTCCGCAGCATCCATGAATTCTTTGGTCTACCTCTAGATGCCTTTCGAGGAAGATCCATGGCGATCGCCTGGTTCACAATATGATCAGGTTCTCTGCGTCCTATGTGCCCATACCGCCTCCAATTGCCTTTCCTCTACAGATGTCAATCTGCTGTCTTGAATATTTGAATAGTATTTTTTTACGTCTGTTTTGTATTTGCGTATTGTTCAAGTAGGTCGTTGTACAAGTTGTAATGCCAGATATGATGTGATTGGTCACACTGAATGCTGTGTGTGTGACGCTGCTGTGTTGTGTCTAACACTGATAAATTAGATTTCGTCTTGTATTTCTATTAAATGTCGTCGTATTTTATTTATTTTCATACTTTACATAGCGTTTAAAAAAAAGTATTTTTTTATACATAAATTGTATAAAAAAATACTTTTTATTATTATATATTTATTTAAATCACAATTTTAAACATATTTTAAAAAAAAAATGCAGAGACCCACCAAGCCACCTTGTGTGTCTTGTCGGTGGAGTTCTTTTTTAATACATTTTTATTGTTTTTAACCGTTTTTACGTTATATCTATAAAAAAGGGAGAAAAATTAAGAATATAAACATTTTACAATTTTCATAAAATGAACTCTTGATCATTCACCCATTCCTTTATATTGCCTTTGTTCCATATTTTATTTTGACCTCTAACCTCCGTCGGCAACAAATTAAAAATGTTTGTAACGATATATTGCAGTATTGGACTCCCATATTTATTGTTAATTCTTGGGACTATCAACCCTTCGTTGTGGGTAAATCGTGTATCATGGTTGTGTATTAGAAGATGTTTAATGTATTGTTTATGGGACTATCAACCCTTCGTTGTGGGTGATTTGTGTATCATGGTTGTGTACTAGAAGATGTTTAATGTATTGTTTATGGGACTATCAACCTTTCGTTGTGGGTGAATCGTGTATCATGATTGTGTACTAGAAGATGTTTAATGTATTGTTTATGGGACTATCAACCCTTCGTTGTGGGTGAATCGTGTATCATGGTTGTGTACTAGAAGATTTTTATTAAAAGGCATTCCACCGCATTCCTAGATCTGATACAGAAGCATCTACGCTTCCTGACAGACCTATTCTAAGTACTAGAAGATGTTTTAATGTATTGTGTATGTTGGCAGGTTTGCGCCCTAGGGCCACTTCGCCGCCGACTGCGTGCTACAGCGCCGCGCAAGGCAGTGCACCGCCGCCGCGCCCGCCCCTCAGCCGCGGACCAGATGGAGGCCGTTGCCGACGGTCCGCGCTACTCCCGGAGGCAGACAGAGCCCAGGCAGCCCCGCCGCGCGCCCCTTGGTACGATGCTCCTTCTCGCCGAGAACTCGCTCCTACATAGCCACCGGCAAAGAGAGACGACCGGCATCAAGAAGTTGTACAACTCGTTCTTCGTCCTGTTTTAACTGACCCGGGGAGTCATCCGATCAGACCCTTTGTTGGACTCTTTGCGCCTGGATCTTGAGTGCTTCTCTACGTGTTGCCGATCGGGAGTTCATCGTCTGGGACCCTTTGCGCCTGGATCTTGAGTGCTTCTCTACGTGTCAGCGATCGGGAGTTCATCATCCGATCAGACCTCGCGCCCTTTGTTGGACTCTTTGCGCCTGGATCTTGAGTGCTTCTCTACGTGTTGCCGATCGAAATTCGGACTTTTGTGCTGTGTATAGATTGACCTGGTGTTGTGCTCACAAGACTCGGGTGTTCTTTAAGATTCTTCTTGGTGTTGACTGTCGTTTTTGTAAATTCGTGTCTCTTATTCTGAAAAATAAGAAGGCGAAAAACAAAAAGCTGTACAGCTCGTTCTTGGTCCAGTTTTGACTGACCGGGAGTTTGGGATCAGACCAGATAGAGATCGCGCCTTTTGTTGGTCTCTTTGCGCCTGAATCTTGAGTGTTTTTTTATGTGTTTCTGATCGAAATTCGGACACTTGTGTCGTACTGATAAGACCCGGGCGTTCTTTGAGACACTTTTCGATGTCTGCCTTCTGTAAATTCGCTTCTGAAAGATATAAGATAAATTGAACCAAGCGCTCCGTAGACTTTGTTTGCGCACCGAACGTGCGCACTTATCTCTGCGTCTACTCGGAGATAAAAATAAAAATAAAAATCACGTTATCAAGTGCTAAATCACACGTTCAGCAAAATATGCGCTTCTCGTCAAGACTGATAGCGAAGCGTGTGTGCTTTGTATGTGACCCCATTATCTCAAATTTTGTTTGCACTAAAAAAATACGCTTTGATTAAAATAATATTGACCCTGGGTCCGCGATTTGAAGTCTGAAACACGCGCGACGCGAGTGTCACGAGAGTTTGGACAAGAACCTTTTGCCCATTCAACGGGCTTCCCTTCCTCTTCTTCAAGGCGGATTATGGAACTTCCGATCCTCACGCATCTGTCACCAGTAGGACTGTTTAGCATTCAGAATTTCGACTTTGCAAATTCGGACCATCGGTCACCGTTCACAGACAGCGACAGTAGCATGGATGCTGTCCACGAGGTTCTAAGACTCAAGCAGACTCAGGAGCTGGACTTCTTCACTTGGGACGGTGAAATAAGGATAGAAGAGGGTAAGAACGGTAGCCAGAGCGGTGAAGTCAAGAGTCAGACCAAGAACCCTCATACCAACGGCTGTTTTGAGAAGGGAAATCAGTTTAGACAGTCTTACAACAAGGATTCAAGTCTGAACAGAGAACTGACAGTTTTAAAGTCCCAATACGATTCTCCGCCGAGTGTCCCAGCGAAAGAATTGGACATATTTACAAAGGATACAGATATACAGAGCTTCCAAAAGGATAGGGCGGTTGACAAAACCGACTGCTACAGCAAGAGCTCTGGTCAGCACCAAAAATTGGCCAAGCAGGAGATGAAAGGCGATTTGAACGAAGGTGCCAGGGCGGAAATAGACATGTATTTGGAGAAGACGCAGATGACCGCTTCCGACGCGCAGGTCGAGTCTTCCGGGAGCGCTGTCGGAAACAGGAAACGGAAGCTGGAAGCGGCTGCCTGGCAGGGGGGGAAGCTGGCCCGCGTCGCTACCGGTCAAGACAATCACCGTGAGTATTTTTTTTAAAACATGCCCTTACATCAATATGAAAGTGTTGTATGCAAGTGAAACATGGAATTGGCAAAAGATGGATGAAAGTAGACTGAATGCGTTCTGAGGTATCTCTACATGAGAGAGTACGGGTATTATCCTCGGCTCTACCCGACCGAGTTTCTCCAGGGTATGTTCGGCTACTATTGTTTAGAGACTAAGAGGAATGTGTATTTGATGACGCATTTTTATCCATTGTTGCGCGGTATGATGGATAATCCTGAAATTATCCAGACAATTGGTCTGTATGTTCTCGATAGTTACGTAAGACAGCGTCGGCATAGATTGTTTCATATTCCTATACACAGGACCAACCTGCCGATGGTTATGCTTATAAGAGCTACCGCTAAGCTGAACAATATTACGCTGGATATTGATCTATTCCATGTGTTTGAGGGGGTATTCCGAAGCGGAATTCTTCTACATCTTTAGCAAGAGGGTTCTTGCTTACTTTCGAATTTGTGTTTATGTTATGTAAAAATTTTAGTTTTGTAATAAATAAATAAAAAAACCCTTATCCGCACCAAATGGTGCATAGGGCACTGCTTCATATAAACGCAGTGTTAGCTTGATCGTATACACATGAAGGAAAGGTGATCAGCCCTCCGCTTCAGGTACCAGTCCAGGGTAATATTAAATAAATATTACAGTGAAAAAACCACTTATATTTATTTTACCCCCCCTAGGAATCGAACCCAGGACCTCCAGAACGGTAGCCGAGCGTGCTGACCATTACACTACGGAGGCGGAGTTTTGTAATGTAGATGTTAATTGTAATTGAATAAATTGACAACATTTTGAGTGTGTCCAAATACTTGTTCACAAAATCTGGATTATCTCCAATTACAGGAGTTATTTTCATATTATTTTTTGACATCTCATCAAAGATGAAAAAGAATATGGAGGTCTGGGCATTTACGGGGCAGACGACCGTCAGAGGCTGGTTTAAGTGATCACTTTACACACGTGTAACATTCACCAATTTTACCCATTATTGACAACCACGCTACTCAAATTCTTGGAAGTTCTATAAATATGAACCAATTTTGAAACATTGTTCTTGAATCACTAGAACTTTACTAGAGACATCTATTAGCGAGATGAAAAGAAGCTTTTTATTGAGCAGAAACTCTTTTAATAGTATGTGAGGTCTTTTAATAGTAAATGCCTCGACTTCCATATTCTTCTTCATCTTTGATGAGATGTCAAAAAATAATATGAAAATAACTCCTGTAATTGGAGATAATCTAGATTTTGTGAACAAGTATTTAGACACACTCAAAATGTTGACAATTTAATTGAATTGAAATAAATTGAATGCGTTCTCTCAGACGAATGTGCGGAAAACCAAGTGTGGTAGATTTTCGAATGGTGCTGTTACTCACGCCCTGTGCACATAATATCAGCAAGAGTCAAATATTTCTAAGCACTCTTAGCCAATGAATCGACTGCAATAATTGTCTTTAATTGAAGATGTCGTCTTCGATTTGAACAATTGATTTAAATACTTCGATCTTATTTGTGCAATTCGACGTATTGTTGCGTAAACGACATATCGCTCACTCCTTTCAAGAACGTCATAAATCAAAAATCGACAATTTTCAGTTGTGCATGTTTTCGGAACGCCCAGAAAATGTACTATATCCCAGCAAAAGCGGCATATTTTTAACTTAATATTTACCCGCTACAGGGCAAAACGGTTGTTTTTGCATTTTGAAGAAAAGGTATTGTTTAATTTTTTTTAAATACACTAATATTTTTCAAATGGAGAAAAAACATTCAGGTTTTACCTAAAAAGATATGTTGCACAGTAAAAAGTTCAATAAGTGGCTTGATATTTATTTGTAATATATTGTATTATATTTTTAAACTTTAAAAACGTTCTCCTGAAAAATCAAGTTTTTTGATTTATGACGTTCTTGAAAGGAGTGAGCGATACATGTTTTTGAAGATAATTTTACTGACGATCTTTAGTCCTTTGGACCATATAGCGCTCAATCCTTTAACAACGTCAAATATCAAAAAACTTGATTTTTCAGGAGATCGTTTTTAAAGTTTAGAAATATAATGAAATGTATTAAAAATAAATATCAAGCCACTTCCAAGAATTTGAGTAGTGCGGTTGTCAATAATGGATAGAATTTGTGAATTTTACACGCGTGTAAATTGATTACTTAAACCAGCCTATGACGGTCGTCATCCCCGTAAATGGCCAGACTTTCATATTCTTCTTCATCTTTGATAAGATGACAAAAAAGAATATGAAAACTAGCTCCTATAATTGGAGATAATCCAGATTTGTGAACAATTATTTGGACACCTACATATAAATATAAATATGAAACTCTTACATATAAATGCACATTTAATTTTCTGAATTTTAACTCTTCAGGCATAATGTTTTGAACTCAATAAAATAAAACAACTTTGTTTTAACCACTTTATATTGTTACACTTTTTCCAACCGGTTTCCACAAAAACCTTGTCATCCTCAGGGCTTATGTACTAATTCTAAAACATTGAAATACTCATAGTTAGGTTATAGTTAATAATTCTTCCCTTACGATGCCGAAAAATTCCACGCAGTCCGTACACCATATGAAAATGTAACTATGAGTATTTCAATGTTTTAGAATTAGTACATAGACCCTGATAATAACAAGGTTCTTGTCGAAACCGGTTGGAAAAAGTGTACCAATAAAAAGCGGTTAAAACAAAGTTGTTTTATTTTATTAAGTTTATAAAATTTGCCACAAAGTATCTGCGAAAAACATTTAAGGAAATAATGTTTTGATCCTAAATACACTTACATATGAGGCAAACGTAGTTCTCAGGCTAGTTTCGCCATTCGTTCAACGTTTCGTGACTCGTAACCTCTTTATCCGACTTCCAGCTAGACTGGGTGTGTTTCTGTACTGAATCAATCAGCTGTGGTATATCATTAGGACGGATGAGTTGTCTGACTCGATTCACAGATGGCAACGTCAGTCGAATTCGTTCACAATTTGATAATTTATGTATAATTTAGCTGCAAATTTTATATGATTTTTTCACATCTCAACACAGATGAAGAAGAATATGCAAGTCTGGGCATTTACGGGGCTTGCGACCGTCGTAGGCTGGTTTAAGTGTCACTTTACACACGTGTAACATTTACCAATTCTACCCTTGAGGTAGTATTTTACGAAAATGGCGCTATACAAATTATCAAAATTATTATTATTATTATTATTGTGTCGGGTTGTGGTCCCGTGGTTAGTGTCGCGGACTCTTAGGTCAGAGTTTTTCGGGTCGAACCCACTCTACCACAATTTGATACTTATTTCTTATAATGAGCCGCTTAGGCTCACAGAAATAGTATGAAATTAAAATATTTATGTAAATAATAAAAACACAAATATTTCTCTTAAAAAAAAAATTATAAATATATATATATATATATATATATATATATATATATATATATATATATATATATATATATATATATATATATATATATATATATATATATATATATATATATATATATATATATATATATATATATATATATATATATATATATATATATATATATATATATATATATATATATATATATATATATATATATATATATATATATATATATATATATATATATATATATATATATATATATATATATATATATATATATATATATATATATATATATATATATATATATATTTATATATTTATAAATAAAAAAAATAAAACCCTTATCCGCACCCCAATGGTGCATAGGGCACTACGTCATATAAACGCAGTGTTATCTTGATCATTTACACATGAAGGAAAGGTGATCAGCCCTCCGCTTCAGGTACCAGTCCAGGGTAATGTTGAATAAATATGACAGTGAAAAAATCACTTATATTAATTTTACCCCCCTTGGGAATATCGAACCCGGGACCTCCAGAACGGTAGCCGAGCGTGCTGACCATGTGTGTGTGACAACCACACTAGTCAAATTCCTGGAAGTTCTTTATATATGATCTTATTTCGAAACATTGTAATTGAATCACTAGAATTTTCACTAGAGACGTCTGTTGGTGTGATGAAAGAACCTTTTTACTGAGCAAAATCTCAAAATCGGCTAAGGGTCATGATAAGCGGTGCTCGATAAGCCGTAGCTAAATTACAGATTTACAGGTGTTTGAAAATGATACGGAATGCATCGAAACTGTGGTATTTACTAAGTAAAACATTAACTAAAAATGGACAGATTTTACCACAAAGTAACTGCGGAATCAATCAATAAAATTACAGATTCACTTTAAAAAAAATCTTTATTTTGATGACGTCAGATTCTGACGCGGCTGCCGGCAGATGTCTCCGTCGTACGGCGCTGTCGTCGGCAGACCAGGTACGTTTTGACTGTGGTACGGTATCAAGCGTAGCCCGATGACGTAACGTGACCTTATGTTGACACCAACACATTTATTACCTCGGCTATCGGTGTTGGTAGCATGTATGTAAATACCGCCTTATCGTTGAACTGTTTTGTTTATTACTTAAACAAATGTTTAAATGTGTAATTATTAGTCTCAAGTCGTATTGAAATCTGGTACAAAACATTTCATTACTAGTATTTTTTGATTTTTGCTCTCTATAACTCTTCATCGTCTCTATCTAGATACTCCAGGTACATCTCAATACACCTTTCTTAATTTTATCGATGATGCTTATCTCTGCCTTGCATCCTTTCCTTATAACACCATTGTAACGTCTACCATACATGGTCTTGCCGCACTGAGAGTTGGCATCCCGACTGCATCCAGTCTACTCTCATCCTTCCCAAACCATCCTAACCCGCCTTCCTAGGTTTGCTGGGTAGTGCTCATCTCAGCCTTGCACCCTTTCCTTATATCACCATTGGAACATCTACCATACATGGTCTTGCCGCACTGGGAGATGGCGTTCCGACAGTATTCAGTCTACTTTCATGTTTCTTTTGCCAATTATTTACCTCATTTCCATAGATAAGGAATGGTTCTAGGATATATGTATATATATATCGCTGAAAAACTAAGTAACTAACCATCACGCCGCTTCCCCGCAGGGGTAGGCAGAGAGAATAGAACGCCACACCACTCTGTCCTCGCAAACATTCTTCGCCTCTTCCACGTTCATGCATCTCCTCATACATACCCGCCGATTGTTACGACTCCTAACCTGACCACTTTCAAGTATTTGGCATACCTGATCGTGCCATGTTTTTCTCGGTCTTCCTCTGCTCCTTTTTCTACTTTCATTCGCCTCATAAATTGTTTATGTATAAATATTTAGTATATTTAAAAAAATAATTAAACAATACCTTTTCTTCAAAGTGCAAAAACAACACTTTCTGCCCTGTAGCGGGTATATATTAAGTTTAAAATATGCCTCTTTTGCTCGGATTACATTTTGTGGGCATTCCGAAAACATGCACAACTGAAAATTGAGGATTTTTGATATATGACGTTGTTGAAAGGAGTGATATATATACATATATATATATATATATATATATATATATATATATATATATATATATATATATATATATATATATATATATATATATATATATATATATATATATATATATATATACATATATACATATATACATATATACATATATACATATATATATATATATATATATATATATATATATATATATATATATATATATATATATATATATATATATATATATATATATATATATCTTTACAACATTTTGAGTGTGTCCAAATACTTGTTCACAAAATCTGGATTATCTCCAATTACAGGAGTTATTTTCATATTATTTTTTGACATCTCATCAAAGATGAAGAAGAATATGGAAGTCTGGGCATTTACGGGGCTTACGACCGTCATAGGCTGGTTTGAGTGATCACTTTACACACGTGTAACATTCACCAATTCTACCCATTATTGACAACCACACTACTCAAATTCTTGGAAGTTCTATATATATGAACCAATTTAGAAACCTTGTTCATGAATCACTAAAACTTCACTAGAGACATCTATTGGTGAGATAGAAGGTTTATCTATTGGTGAACAAGGTTTCTAAATTGGTTCATATATATAGAACTTCCAAGAATTTGAGTAGTGTGGTTGTCAATAATGGGTAGAATTGGTGAATGTTACACGTGTGTAAAGTGATCACTCAAACCAGCCTATGACGGTCGTAAGCCCCGTAAATGCCCAGACTTCCATATTCTTCTTCATCTTTGATGAGATGTCAAAAAATAATATATATATCTTACTCCACCACATGAATTTCAATCAAGAGTTCATAACGTTGACCTATTGACATCTTTATCTGGAGTTTGGAGATAGTGGAACTCACAGTGATATCAAGCAACGCCTGGCATATGGTCGTGGCGTGTTCGGGTAGACGCTCGACTGCGAAACTGGCATCGTGGGTTCGATTCCCGAAAAGTAAGGACTACATTCTATCCTCGGAAGTCTTGCGTCTTCCATCTGATCACAATCGCAACTTGTGAAAGGGATCCGTAACAGAAGGAGGGTTGAATTTTAATGGTAGAGTAGGAAATGCGATAACTGAACATTTTCCAACTACTTTACTCCATCCCAGCTTATCGTCTTTGTAGACTGTTGGGGTCAGCTCTCCTCGTCCTCAGGCTGTAGGTCCTTCTGTCATGGACAACGTCACCTAGGCCATGCCTTCGTATCATGTTATCTTTCTGCAGCATCCCTGAATTCTTTGGTCTGCCTCTAGATGTCTTTCAATGGAAGATCAATGGCGATTGCTTGGTTCATAATATGATCAAGTTCTCTGCGTCCTATGTGCCCATACCATCTCAATTACCTACAGACATTTTTATACATTTCTTTTTCCTAGCTCAATTCAAACTTATCGTCTTTGTGGACTATAGGTCCTTCTATCGTGGACAACGTCACCTAGGTCATGCCTTTGTATCATGTTATCTTTTTGCAGCATCCATGAATTCTTTGGTCTTCCTCCAGATGTCTTTCGAGGAAGATCCATGGCGATCTCCTGGTTCAGACTTTGTCTTACTTTGTAAACTGTCGGGGTCAGCTCTCCTCGTCCTCAGGCTATAGGTCTTTCTGTTATATATAACCTCACCTAGGCCATGCCTTCGTGTCATGTTATCTTTCTGCAGCATCCATTAATTCTTTGGTCTTCTTCTAGATGTCTTTCAATGGAAGATCGATGGCGATTGCCTGGTTCACAATACGATCAGGTTCTCTGCGTCCTATGTGTCCATACCATTTCGCATGCCTCTAGACATTTTAATACGCTGTCTGTGAATAATGTCATGCACAAACTTAGACGAGGTGTGTTATTTCAACAAGTAGCCGTGTTTGCTTTGTGAGTTTACTCAGAGTTTCGACTCGCTAAGTGCTGATGTATGTACTGAAATGAACGCTCCTCGCTCAAATACTGTATTTCAAGCGAAGCGTGCAAAAAACTAACCAACCATCACGCCGCATGGGTACCAAGTACCTCCTGCATCCTTCTGTACTCCTGGTAGCTTCATGGAGTTTGTATGGAAGTGATGAGTGGAAATCAGACCGTTTATGTGTTATTGAATTGTATTGAAAGGTTGTATGTATCTGCACCCTTATCTGCCCCGATGGTGCATAGGGCACCGCATCATATAAACGTAGTATAATCTTAATCATTAACACATGAAGGAAAGGTGATCAGCCCTCCGCTTCAGGTACCCAGTCCAGGGTAATATTGAATACATATTTGAGTAAAAAATCACTCAAAATGTATCTCTTAGTAGTACTATAGTACATGAACTAATTTACCAAACCAAATACCTCCTGAATCCTTCTGTACTCCTGGTAGCTTCATGGAGTTTGTATGGAAGTAATGAGTGGAATATCAGACCGTATGTGTGTTATTGAATTGTATTGAAAGGTTGTATGTATCCCTTCGTAGTACTATAGTAAAAATAATAATTAACTAACTAACATGGGTACCGAATACCTCCTGCGCCGTTCTGTACTCCTGGTAGCTTCACGCCATCAGTACCTTACATACATTCATCAAACTAGGTTGTTTTGGATGTTGTAGCTAACTAACCATCAGGCCACCTATCCGCAGGGGTAGGCAGAGAGAATAGAACGCCACACCACTCTGTATTGGCATACAATCTTCGCTTCTTCCATTTTCATGAATCTCATCATACATACGCGCCGATTGCGTAGAATTGCCCTACTAAGTCCTGTAAATGCTTAATAAATAATAATAATAATAGTACCCTTATCCGCACCCCAATGGTGCATAGGGCACTGCGTAATATAAACGCAGTGTTATCTTGATCGTTTATACATGAAGGAAAGGTGATCAGCCCTCCGCTTCAGGTACCAGTCCATGGTAGTATTGAATGAATATTGCAGTGAAAAAAACACTTATATTTATTTGACCCCCCCTGGGAATCGAACCCGAGACCTTCAGAACGGTAGCCGAGCGTGCTGACCATTACACTACGGAGGCGGACAAAAATGCTTTGACTTCCATATTCTTCTTCTAAAATACATTTTTTTAAACATTCACCCCTATAATGTTCCCTCTGATAACGCGGTACCTATCTCAACGTTATATGGGGGTTTACTTTATTAAATTTTTTTGTTCCTTGTTTATTTTATACATGTAAAAAATATTCTTACAAGAATTTTTAAATAATTTATAATAAGTTGTTTCACATATTATTTTTTGTACATCTCAACAAAGACGAAGAAAAATATGGATGTCTGGGCATTTACAGGGCTTACGATTGTCATAGGCTGGTTATTTTCTCTCACCACTATTTGTCTCTAGTGAAATTCTAATGATTCAGAAATAATGTTTCAAAATTGATTCATATATATAGAACTTCCAAGAATTTGAGTATTGTGGTTGGTCAATAATGGGTAGAATTGGTGAATGTTACACGTGTGTAAAGTGATCAATTTAACCAGCCTATGACGGTCGTCAGCCCCGTTTATACCCAGACTTCCATGTTCTTTTCATCTTTGATGAGATGTCAAAAAATACTAGGTAAATATTAAGTTTTTTACAACATTTTGAGTGTGTCCAAACACTTGTTAAAACGTCAAAAAATGAATGTAAATGTCAAATATATATATATATATATATATATATATATATATATATATATATATATATATATATATATATATATATATATATATATATATATATATATATTATTCAATTAATATATTTATTCAATACTACCATGGACTGGTACCTGAAGAGGAGGCTTGATCACCTTTCCTTCATGTGTAAACGATTATGATAACACTGCGTTTATATGACACAGTGCCCTATGCATCATTGGGGTGCGGATAAGGGTTTTATTATTATTATATATATATTAAGTTAAAAACATGCCGCGTTTTTCTGGGATATAGTATAGTATATTTTGTGGGCATTCCGAAAATATGCACAGCTGAAAATTGACGAATTTTGATATGTGACGTTGTAGAAAGGAGTGAGCGATTTGCGATCTCTTTGGCTGATAAGTCTGCCGACCACTGGGTAGCGATGGTTTTCCGGGAAAATCTAAGATGGCGGTCCAGTTAGGAGGACAGCCTCCTCTAGACGTATGATCGATACTCCAATCACTCTACATCTACTCCCCAGTTCACGATCTGTTCAAGTATTTGAGTAAACAACTCATTTGAAAATTGCTCGAAGCGCGCTTTACAGAAAAGAGTCTACGAAATATACAGTACCGAACAGATTAATTGAAACAAAACTTTTTTTCTTGTATTTTCATAAAAAAAAATAATAAAACCCTTATCCGCACCCCAACGGTGCACAGGGCACTGCGTCATATAAACGGAGTGTTATCTTGATCGTTCACGCATGAAGGAAATGTGATCAGCCCTCCGCTTCAGGTACCAGTCCAGGGTAATATTGAATAAATATAACAGTGAAAAAGGAACCCGGGACCTCCAGAACGGTAGCCGAGCGTGCTGACCATTACACTATGGAGGCGGACATAAAAAAAATTCATAAAAAAGTTTTGTAAAATCTTTTGTTTAATTATTTTTTAACATCTCATCAAAGATGAAGAAGAATATGGAAGTCTGGGCATTTACGGGGCTGACGACCGTCATAGGCTGGTTTAAGTGATCACTTTACACACGTGTAGCATTCACCAATTCTATTAAATTATTTTGTTTATTAGTTATATCGCAGATTAATATTTAATTAATCTCATTTGGGCTCCGCCTCCGTAGTGTAATGGTCAGCACGCTCGGCTACCGTTCTGGAGGTCCCGAGATCGATTTCCAGGGGGGTCAAATAAATATAAGTGATTTTTTCACTGTAATATTTATTCAATATTACCCTGGTCTGGTACCTACATGAAGCGGAGGGCTGATCGCCTTTCCTTCATGCGTAAACGATCAAGATAACACTGCGTGTATATGACGCAGTGCCCTATGCACCATTGGGGTGCGGATAAGGGTTTTCTCTCTTTTTCTCTCATTTGGGCTCAATCAAAGATTTCACTATTCTTGGCATCTATTATATAAGGTTTTGGCACGTAGATGCCATTTTTCGTCTCGAAACCATACCTGAATTACGGACAAAATGAGCTTTTCCACCGTAGTGCAATCAATTTTGGAGAGCCGATTCTTACAGATTGCCGATAGATTTTCAAGTAGGTTTATGTCTGGCAAAATTCTTGACCAGTCCAACACAGTTAATTGCTTTTGTGTGAATTTTTTATCGTTTTTTTTTGTATTTGTGGCACGGGGTTAAATCCTTCTGAAATATTCCATTACCATATGACCTTCGTTTTTGTATCTCTGGTAGTATCTTTTCCAGTAGAATTGCGTGACACTTCTCGCTATTCATCATCTCAGTCGCTGAAAGAAGCAGCCCTGGTCCATAATACGAGGAACACCCGCAAAACATTTATTTTAGAGGGTGTTGAAAATACGAAAAAAAAAAGGTTTGTTTCAATTAATCTGTTCGATACTGTATATGTGGAGGTCCTCAGTAAAACGTTACATTTCCATTATAAACGATTTTAGGGAAGGGTAATTGACTATAGCCTAACTATGAGTATTTCAATGTTTTAGAACTAGTACATAAACCCTGATGATGACAAGGTTCTTGTCGAAACCGGTTGGAAAAAGTGTACCAATCAAAAGTGATTAAAACAAAGTTGTTTTGTTTTATAAAGTTTATATATATATATATATTTACAATAATTAAATAACAATATATATTTTTTCTTTTTCACTAAGTGCCCTATTTTTACAGCGCTCGTGTCTTGTTCGCTGTATCCTATATCGCAGGCCTTATCGCGCCTCGGACTAAACTCCAAACGAGATATCAGTGACTCCTCAAGTGTCCGTATTTGCATACGTCGCGGTCCCGGACGTCCGATTCGCAACCGGACGTCGAATTTACCGGACACTTTCCGGACAGGTGGTCCGCAAGTTTACCGGAGCGCTCTCCGGCGAGCGGGTGCTGTGTTATCGCGTGACGCGCTAAGAAGCAACACCGAGTGCTTTGTTCGCGAATGGAAAACCTTGGATTTCAGCAACCGAGCTGCTAAAATTGCTACAGTTTACAATTGTATTGTGATGGATTTAAATGACCGAGTTGTTAATATATGTGTTAGATATCGAGGGATTTTAATAGCTGAATTATTAAGAAAAATAAGTGTATTATTTCAAAAATCGAATGGATTTATGTAACTGAGTTGTTAATATCTGTGTTAGATATCGAGGGATTTAAATAGCTGAATTATGAAGAAAAAAATAAGTGTATGTTTTCAAAAATCGAACGGATTTAAGTAACCGAGTTGTTAATGTATATGTTAGATATCGAGAATTTAAATAGCTGAATTATTAATAAAAAATAGTGTTTTGTTTTTGAAAATCGAACGGATTTCAGTAACCGAGTTGTTAATGTATATGTTAGATATCGAGGGATTTAAATAGCTGAATTATGAAGAAAAAAATAAGTGTATGTTTTCAAAAATCGAACGGATTTAAGTAACCGAGTTGTTAATGTATATGTTAGATATCGAGTGATTTAAATAGCTGAATTCTTAATAAAAAAAATAACTGTATATTTTCAAAAAATCGAACGGATTTCAGTAACCGAGTTGTTAATGTATATGTTAGATATCGAGTGATTTAAATAGCTGAATTCTTAATAAAAAAAATAACTGTATATTTTCAAAAAATCGAACGGATTTCAGTAACCGAGTTGTTAATGTATATGTTAGATATCGAGTGATTTAAATAGCTGAATTCTTAATAAAAATAGTGTTTTGTTTTTATCAATAAAAATAGTGATTTTATAGCTGATACTGCAATCGAATGTTTTGTTTTCAAAAAACGAATGGATTTAAGTAACCGAGTTTTTAATGTATGTGTTAGATATCAAGGGATATTTATAGCTGAAACATTAAGAACAATCGATTGTTTTGTTTATAAAAATCGAATGGATTTAGTTTATAAAAATCGAATGGATTTATGTCATCGAATGGATTTATGTGTTTGATATCGAGAGATTTAAATAGCTGAATAATTAATAAAAATTTAGTGTTTTGTTTTTAAAAATCGAACGGATTTAAGTAACCGAGTTGTTAATATATGTGTCAGATGTCGAGGGATTTAAATAGCTGAATTATTAAGAAATCGAGTGTTTTGTTTTAAAAAAATCGAACGGATTTAAGTAACCGAGCTGTTAATGTATATGTTAGATGTCGAGGGATTTAAATAGCTAAACTTTAAGAAAATCGAGTGTTTTATTTAAAAAATCGTACGAGTTTATTTATTTTTATTTATTTAAGGAATCGAGTTGAGAACCGATTGCTTCGAAATTTCGACACTACGTTGCATTCGAATACGCGCGCGGGAGAGTTCAAAATTATATTTTTAAATAATTTAAAAAAACATCTTTTTGTCTGCAATGGCAGCGCCATCTGTTGAGCGTGACAGGAACACGCGCAATTTAAACGTTTTCGATTGCATTGCTTGAAATTTTCATTCATAATTCATATTGAATTCCATTAAACACATTGTAAATCACTCGCGGGTGTCATCTTTCGCATAAAGAACTATAAATCACACTTATACAAACAATAAACTTGGACCAGCGATTCTCAAAGTGTGCTGCGCGGAACCTTGAATCTCCGCAAGGCGCCTGCGAGCGTTCCGCCGCATCCAAGATAATGCCACTACTACTACTATTACTACCATCACGCCGTTTCCCCGCAGAGGTAGGCAGAGAGGATGGAACGTGATGCAATTGAGGACACATCATTAATTGACACAATTTAGGACACATTATAGATTGAAACAATTAAGGACACATAATAGATTGACATAGTTTAGGACACATTTAATATGGACAAAATTTTGGACGCTATTGATTGAAACATTTGAGGACACATTATTAATTAACAGAATTTAAGACACATTATAGATTAAAACAATTAATGACACATTATAGATTGACACCATTTGGGACACATTTTTGAATTACATAATTTAAGGCACATTTTAGATTGACACGATTTGGGACACATTTTTGACTGACACAATTTTGGACGCTGTTGATAGAAAGAATTGAGAACACATTGTTAATTGACACAATTTAAGACACATAATAGATTGTTACAATTATGGACACATTATAGATTGACACAATTTAAGGACACATTATTTATTGACACGATTTGGGACAAATTATTGATTGAACCAATTTAGGACACATTTTTGAATGACACAATTTTGGACGCTGTTGATTGAAAGAATTGAGAACACATTATTAATTGACACAATTTAAGACATATAATAGATTGACATAATTAAGGACACATTATAGATTGACACAATTAAGGACACGTTATCGATTGACACAATTGAGGACACATCAATAATTGACACAATTTATGACACGTTATTGATTAACAAAATTTAGGAAACATCAATAATTGACACAATTCGAGACACATTATTGTTACACACACACAATTTAGGACATATTATTGAATGAAACTATTGAGAACACATTTAGGACTCATTATTGATTGACATAATTTAGGACTCATTATTAATTGACACAATTTTGGACACATTGAAAAAAACTGTGGACACATTGTTGATTTAAATAAATTGGGACACATTATTGGTTGACACAATTTAGGACGCATTATTAAAATTATTGAGGACACATTGTTGATTGACACAATTTAGGACACATTTTCGATTGACACGGTTTGGGACACATTCAATGACACAATTAAGGACACATCAATAATTAACACAATGTAGGACACATTGAAACAATTGTGGACACATTATTGATTGACATAATTTAGGACACATTATTTATTGACACAATTTAGAAAACATTATTGATTGACACAATCAAAGACACATTTTTGATTGACACGTTTCGGGACATATTTTTATTATCACGATTTGGGACACATTATTGAATGACATAATTTAGGACACATTATTGATTGACACAATTTAGGTCACATTTTTAACTGACACAATTTAGCACACAACTAAGGACACATTTCACACGTTCTCACAAGTTACTGTCGACGTCCCGACACGACGCGTAAAGATAGAAAAAAGGAACATAATACCAGAGATTTGGCTTGTTTTGAGGCTCCGTAAAATATAAAAAGGTTCCGACGCCATAAATGTTTGAGAACCGCTGACTTGGACTATTGACAGGGCATCTATTTTTGATTGATATGCACATTTTATCGTCCGATTGTTTTCAAAACCACATTGGCCTTTTCGACTCGTAACATGAAGGATACATACATCTCTAAAAAAAGGGAGTCTGCTAAATTAAAGATTGATAAATAGTGAATCCTGTTGGATTTGAAAGTCTTTTACTATGTGATGTGTCCATGTTGACTGTGACATGGGTAAAACGATGAAGTGGCTGAAGGAGCTGGGCGTCGTAGGGAATCCCAGTTCCATGGGACTGCCCCCTGGACACCACCATGCGCCTTTCCCCGACAATGGTGAGCCTGGAGGTCGAATTTTCACTCAAATATTTCAAGTCATAATGAATATTCAATAAGCCGTTATAAATTTTCGATAAGTCATAATAAATTTTCAATAAATCATAATCTATAACTAATATATTTTAATGAATATTCAGTAAATTTTAATGAATATTCAACAAATCATAATAAATATTTAATACTTCGTAAAAAATATTAAAAAATCATAATGAATATTCAAAAAGTCGTCGTGAATATTCGGTTAATCATAATAAATATTCAATAAGTTATAACGAATATTCAACAAATCATAATGAGTAGTCAACAACTCATATTGAATAATCAATAAGTCATTATGAATATTCAATAAAACATATTGAATATTCAATAAATAATGAATAAATCATAATAAATATTCAATAAGTCATAATGAATATTCAATAAGTCATAATGAATTATCGATAAGTCATTATAAATATAAATTGAGTTAAAATGAATAACCAATGAGTCATTATGAATAATCGATATACAAAAATTCATCATTTCTAGAGATGGAAAGATTGTAGGAACGAGAGTGGATGCTGGGAACAGAGTGAATGGTGCACAAAAATTGTATACTGCAGCTGTCTAGTTAACAAATGTGAGATACGATTGACATACGACGTCATTGGCAAACATTATAACGTCTTAAAATAGGGTGATAAATTTGCGCCATCCTGTGCAAGAATATTTTTAATTTTTATATATTTATTTATTTATTTTTCACAGGCAACATGATCATAACTACGAGGATTCCTCAGTGGTCTGACGTCGATTTGGATGACCCCGACTACCTCTCCGGGTCTGCGTACAATATAGCGTAAGTACTATTTATACGTAATGTAATCCGTAGTGTAATGGTCAGCACGCTCAGCTACCGTTCTGGATGTCCCGGGCTCGATTCCCAAGGGGGGTTAAATAAATATAAGTGATTTTTTCACTGTAATATTTATTCAATATTACCGTGGACTGGTACCTGAAGCGGAGGGCTGATCACCTTTCCTTCATGTGTAAACGATCAAGATAACACTGCGTTTATATGATGCAGTGCCCTATGCACCATTGGGGTGCGGATAAGAGTTTTATTATTATTATTATTATTTATTAAGCATTTACAGGACTTAGTAGGGCAAGTCTAAGCAATCGGCGCGTATGTATGATGAGATTCATGAAAATGGAAGAGGCGAAGATTGTATGCCAATACAGAGTGGTGTGGCGTTCTATTCTCTCTGCCTACCCCTATATATATATATATATATATATATATATATATATATATATATATATATATATATATATATATATATATATATATATATATATATACATATACTATTTATTTACAACATTTTGAGTGTGTCCAAATACTTGTTCACAAAATCTGGATTATTTCCAATTATAGGAGTCATTTTTCATATTTTATTTGACATCTCATTAAAGATGAAGAAGAATATGGAAGCCTGGGCATTTACGGGGCTGACGACCATCATAGCTGGTTTACACCAGGATTAATAACCCAGGATTCGGACCCCACATACTAATAAAAGAGCTTCTGCTCAATAAATGGCTTCTTTTCATCTCACCAATAGATGTCTCTAGTGAAGTTCTAGTGATTCAAGTACGACGTTTCGAAATTGGTTCATATATATATATATATATATAGAACTTTCAAGAATTTGAGTAGTGTGGTTGTCAAATATGGGTAGAATTGGTGAATGTTACATGTGTGTAAAGTGATCACTTAAACCAGCCTATGACGGTCGTCAGCTCCGTAAATGCCCAGACTTCCATATACTTCTTCATCTTTGATGAGATGTCAAAAAATAATGCTATTTATTTATTTAAACTTCATGTACAGAAAAGATTTAAGTACATTGGCGGGCTTATTGCTAAAAAGCAATATCTTCCATCCAACCAAAAACAGACTAGTGATATTGGTCAAAACGTTTGATACCATATATAGCCGTTTGCAATCAGAGGGTAGATAGTGCTTGAACATAAAAAAAAAAACAAATTGCAAATTTGATGATAATAAGGAAGGCAAAGGAAGAAGGGAGTTTGGGGAAGGAGGTAGAGGGAGGAGGTTTGATGGACAGTTAGGATTCTAATGATAGATAGTAATGTCTCGGACGTTTCTTGAAAGTTATTAGAGAAGGTGCATTTGCTTACGCGAAGAGGTAATTCATTCCATAGTCTGGCCGCTTGGCCAGAGAAGGAATTACTGAAGAATGATGTGTTATGGCGAGGAATGGAAAGTGTTCTTTCTTGGGAAGAACCAAGTGATAGACCATGATCTGAGAGGTATATAAAATTGTCAGCATGATATTTAGATGCATTGGGATTATGAAAACTATGGCTAATACACACACATACAAACAACTTGAAAGACGTATGCGTCGGACCACCCGGCATTTTCGAAATTGCAGCCTGGCGACCATGGATACAGTGAAAACTGCCATAAGTAATAGGCTGATACACATATGTATACAAGCCTGGAAGTACTATGCCTATGCTATACTATACATATGCCGTAAGTAACAATCAAGACAACACTGCGTCAATACAGTGCAGTGATCTATGCACCATCGGGTGCGAATGAGGGTTAGAAAGAAGAAAAAAATGTATATACATCATATCGCTCACTCCTTTCAACAACGTCATATAACAAAAATTGACAATTTTCATTTGTGCATGTTTTTGGAATGCCCAGAAAATGTACTATATCCCAGCAAAAGCGGCATATTTTTAACTTAATATTTACTCGCTACAGGGCAGAAAGTGTTGTTTTTACATTTTGAATAGGTATTTTTTAATTATTTTTTTAAATATATTTAATATTTTTCAAATGGAACAAAATCATTCAGGTTTTACCTAAAAAATCTGTTACACAGTAAAAACTTCAATAAGTGGCTTGATATTTATTTTTAATACATTTTATTATATTTTTAAACATTAAAAACGTTCTCCTGAAAAATCAAGTTTTTTTTATATATGACGTTGTTGAAAGGAGTGAGCGATATATACATAAAGTATCCTTTTTAGGACCATTTTTATGATATTTTTTTACAGATTTCTATATATACCAAATTTCTTCTTCCAGGGATCCGCTGTTATCGCTGCCTGGGTCGAAACAGGAAGCCCCCTCTCCCACAGGACCGAGCCGGGAGCAGGCCAGTCCACCATGGATGAACAGGCAGACTGTGATGGTGATTCCCTCATTCCAATATTTCAAATATGGCGTATCTTTGTCATGAAAAAAATAAAAACACTCTGTGTACAAGCGATGCGTCTGTGTTGGTGCCGTGTAGACCGTGTAGTCATCTCCTGTGTCATGTTTTAGATGAACAACTTGTTGGGCATAAACGGGAATGGAAACAGCTGCGGAACGGAGCAGCATTCTGTCAATGTATCCATGGCACCCAACTGTGGAACTACGAATCAGCAGCAAGGTAAGTCATTATGAATATTCACGTCATAATGAATAAGCCATGAGCCATAATAAATATTCAATAAGTCATAATGAATAAGCCATGAGCCATAATAAATATTCAATAAGTCATAATGAATAAGGCATGAGCCATAATAAATATCCAATAAGTCATAATGAATAATGAATAAGTCATAATAAGTAATCAATAAGTCACAATGAATATTCAAAAAGTCATTATGAATATTTAATAATTCATAATTTTATTCAAGTCATAATAAGTATTTGATAAGTTGTAATGAATATTTAATAAGGCATTTTGAATATTCAATAACTTATCATTTTATTCAAGTCATAATAAGTATTCAATAAGTCATACTGAATATTCAAATAATAATATTGAATATTCAATAAATCATAATTAATAATAATAAAAACTCATAATGAATATTCAATAAGTCATAAAGAATAATCATTCAGTCGCCACTATGTTAGCAACATACCAACATGTCGGGTTGCGGTCTCGTGGTTAGTGTCGCTGACTCTAAAGTCAGGGTTTCTCGGTTGGAACCCACTCTACCACAATTTGATACCTATTTCTTATAATGAGCCGCTTAGGTTCACAGAAATAGTATGAATTTGAAATATTTGTGTAAATAATAAAAACACAAATATTTAACTTTAAAAAAATACATATAATATTAAACCTTATCCGCACCCAATGGTGCATAGGGCACTGCGTCATATAAACGCAGTGTTATCTTGATCGTTTACACATGAAGGAAAGGTGATCAGCCTTCCGCTTCAGGTACCAGTCCAGGGTAGTATTGAATAAATATTCCAGTGAAAAAATCACTTATATTTATTTTACCTCCCTTGGGAATCGAACCCGGGACCTCCAGAACGGTAGCCGAGCGTGCTGACCATTACACTACGGCGGCGGACAAACATATATATATTATATATATATATATATATATATATATATTTACTATGGCTTATTGAATATTCAAATATATATATATATATATATATATATATATATATATATATATATATATATATATATATATATATATATATATATATATATAATGAATATTCAATAAGCCATAATAAATATTCAATAAGTTATAAAAAATAATCGTTCAGTCACCACTATGTTAGCGACATACCAACGTTCCTTAGATTGGTGATTACATTGACTAAAAGCTCTCCCAACAGCATTTCCGGATCTATTTTATTTTATTTTATTTTTTTTAATTTTATGGGAAAACCAACAGAATATTTTGACAAAAATAACATAGTATGATAAAATACAAAAAAAAACAATTCTAATTATAGGTTTCCACGTAAGTAATCTAAAAATAAAACAATTTAAATAAACTGTCGTAAAATTATAACTATATAGAACATTTCTTTACAACATTTTGAGTGTGTCCAAATACTTGTTCACAAAATCTGGATTATCTCCAATTACAGGAGTTATTTACATATTATTTTTTGACATCTCATCAAAGATGAAGAAGAATATGGAAGTCTGGGCATTTACGGGGCTGACGACCGTCATAGGCTGGTTTAAGTGATCACTTTACACACGTGTAACATTCACCAATTCTACCCATTATTGACAACCACACTACTCAAATTCTTGGAAGTTCTATATATATGAACCAATTTAGAAACTTTGTTCTTGAATCACTAGAACTTCACTACAGACATCTATTGGTGAGATGTAAAGTGATCACTTAAACCAGCCTATGACGGTCGTCAGCCTCGTAAATGACCAGACTTCCATATTCTTTTTTATCTTTGATGAGATGTCAAAAAATTATATGAACATTTCTTTATCAACTGGTCAAATAGACTTCAACAATATTTCTTTCAAAAATATTAAAAGAAACATTATGGATGTCTATTTCGTTAAGCGTTTCTTTGCACATATTCATGGCTCGATGTAAAAATGAATTTTGGCAGGACTCGGTGTGCATTTTAGGGATTTTGTATAAGTTTTTATTTCTGGTCTGTGCTCCCGGGACTCTAAAATTGATGAGTGATAAAAGCTCTGGGCAATCTACATAATTATTAAAAATTTAACTAACTAACCATCACGCCGCTTCCCCGCAGGGGTAGGCAGAGAGAATCGAACGCCACACCACTCTGTCTTTGCAAATATTCTTCGCCTCTTCTACATTCATGCATCTCCTCATACATACCCGACGATTATTACGACTCCTGACCCGGCCGCTTTCAAGTATTTGACATACCTGATTGTGCCAAGTTTTCCTCGGTCGTTCTCTGCTTCTTTTTCCAACTACATTCGCCTCATAAATTTGTTTAACCGTTCTTTCTTCACTCATACGCTCCACATGTCCGAACCATCTCAACACACCTTTCTTAATTTTATCGATAATGCTTATCTCAGCCTTACATTCTTTCCCTATTTCATCATTCGAACATCTATCCATCGTTTTGCCACACATTCGTCTGAGGGATCGCATTGCAACTCAAATTAAATTTCTGTATTAAATTAAAAATTTAATACAGAAATTTCTGTATTATATTAAAAACCTTATATATACAGAAAAATATTCTAATAATAAGGATCTGGTGCAGAAGCACCCAGGCTTCCTGGCGGACCTCTCTTGCAAGCCAATCTTATTATGATGGGGATGTTTTAGGGTTGGCCCAGGGATCTCAGCAGTTGACGATGCACTCGGGGATGCAGCAGCAGAACGCACGCGTGATGACTTCCTATACGGGCCCGCAGATGCAGGATAGTCCCTCCAACGATCAAACCGTCATGGAGGTCACCAATGGTGAGGAACTGTTTATTTAATTTACAACATTTTGATCACTTAAACCAGCCTATGACGGTCGTCAGCCCCGTGAATGCCCAGACTTCCATTTTCTTCTTTGTCTTTGATGAGATGTCAAAAAATAATATGAATAATAAGGAGATGTGTTTAATACAGAAATGTTGTATAATTATTATAATCGATTTTTAATTTATTCACAGGTCTTCTGGCGTGTTCTCCCCATGGGTCCATAGAAGGCTACGGAAACTGTTCTGTGAAGCCCATAATACCGCCGGCTGACCCCATTGGCTCATCTGACAATCGGTAAATACTAACTAACTCACCATCATCCGCAGGGGTAGGCAGAGAGAACAGAATGCCACACCGATCCATCTTTGCAAACAATCTTGGCCTTTACAAAATTTTCAGTGTGTTCAAATTCTTGTTCACAATTCTGGTTTATCTCCAATTATAGGAGTTATTTTTCATATTATTTTTTGACATCTCATCAAAGATGAAGAAGAATATGGATGTCTGGGCATTTACGGGGCTGACGACCGTCATAGGCTGGTTTAAGTGATCACTTTACACACGTGTAACATTCACCAATTCTACCCATTATTGACAACCACACTACTCAAATTCTTGGAAGTTCTATATATATATAAACCAATTTCGAATAAAAAAAAAAGCTTCTTTACATCTCACCAATAGATGTCTCTAGTGAAGTTCTAGTGATTCAAGAACAAGGTTTCGAAATTGGTTCATATATATAGAACTTCCAAGAATTTGCGTAGTGTGGTTGTCAATAATGGGTAGGAATGGTGAATACAAAGGCATGGCCTGTGTGTGGGTATACATTATATTTAGGTCATAGTAAAGGGCACTGGCAAGAATACAATAGATATTATAAGAAGTAAAAATTAGATCTTAAGTGTTTGCGTAAACTACAAATACTTGACTTTAACAGAAAACAAAAAATACATAAATATAAAGTAAAAAAGATGAAAAAGATTTTTTTTAGCAAACATGTACTACAAGTCGCTCACTCCTTTCAAAAACGTAATAAATAAAAAACTTGATTTTTCAGGAGATCGTTTTTAAAGTTTTAAAATATAATACAATGTATTAAAAATAAATATCAAGCCACTTATTGAACTTTTTACTGTGCAACAGATCTTTTTAGGTAAAACCTGAAGGTTCTTTCTCCATTTGAAAAATATTTAGTATATTTAAAAAAATAATAAAACAATACCTCTTCTTCAAAATGCAAAAACAATACTTTCTGCCCTGTAGTAGGTAAACATTAAGTTAAAAATATGTCGCTTTTGGTGGGATATAGTATATTTTCTAAGCATTCTGAAAACATACACAACTGAAAATTGACGAATTTTGATTTATGACATTCTTGAAAGGAGTGAGCGATGTGTGTTGTTTCTATAAATAATTTATTGAAAAAACAGATGTGTTTCCTCAGTCTGCAGTGTCCTGTCGAGGTCCTGGTTAGGTTCCTCATTTGCTCTAAGCTTTAGAGCTTCTGCGGTGAATTTCCGCGAGTACCCTGTGATCAGTTCCTTTGCGTGTTTCATCCCTGAGCTGTTGGACCAGATCTCTTGGTTTGCTTTACTACCTACCTCTACTCCCTACCCTAATTAATTCTCTGTACACGTCCGGTACTTCTCTGTAGGGGTATGCAGAGAAGTACCAGACGGCCCGATGGCAGTAGTATTAGCAACTGACTCAACTGTATTTCACTGTGTGTGTGATGTTCTCAGATTCCAGTACGTGCTGGCAGCAGCTACCTCCATTGCTACAAAGAGCAATGAAGACACCCTCACGTACCTCAACCAATGCCAGTCGTACGAGATCAAGCTGAAGAAACTGGGTGATCTAAGTCATTACAGAGGAAAGGTCTTGAAGGTAGGCACAATTTCTGATGTGAAACTTCTTTCCAGCATTTTTCTTGTGTCCAGTATTGATCAAATACCTTTGGACAATGAGGATAGCCTGGAACGACTGGTTGTGAAATTTCAGAGTTTTTTTTCAGAGTATCATCACCATCTGCTTCCACGAACGTCGCCTGCAGTTTGCGGCGCGTGAACAGATGTCTCTCTGGCAGAGTGAACGGCCGGGAGAACGCATTGTCGAGGTTTGCATAATCCCTCTTTAATTGTTTCAGCATTCACTTTGTGGTAAGACATGATGATGACACTCAAAATGTTGGTAATAAATTTACAATTTTTCATGGATGCGTCCAAATCCTTGTTCACATATCGCTCACTCCTTTCAAGAACGTCATAAATATAAAAAAAGATTTTTCAGGAGAATGCTTTCAAAGATTAAAAATATAATACAATGTATTAAAAATAAATATCAAGCCACTTTTTTGAACTTTTTACTGTGCAACAGATCTTTTTAGGTTAAACCTGAAGGTTTTTTCTCCATTTGGAAAATATATAGTAAATTTCAAAAAATAATTAAACAATACTTTTTCTTCAGAATGCAAAAACAACACTTTCTGCCCTGTAGCGGGTAAATATTAAGTTAAAAATATGCCTCTTTTGCTGGGATATAGTACATTTTCTGGGCATTCCGAAAACACGCACAACTGAAAATTGACAATTTTAGATTTATGACATTCTTGAAAGGAGTGAGCGATATCTGTGTTTATCCACATAGGAGTTATTTTCTCCTTTTTTACATCTCAACATAGATGAAGAAGAGTATATGAGTCTGGGTATTTATACAGGGCTTATGACATCTCATTGGCTGGCTTTCTTTACACACTTGCAACATATTTTTAGGGACATGATAGGCGGTGTTGCATAAGCCGTAGCTAGATTTCAGAGTCACTCGGACGTTGGATGATTCAAAAGAAGCCAGGGTACAGATTACAACAGATGAATGAAATGAACTGAGGTGACTTATGTTTATTTCCGTAGGTGGATGTCCCATTGTCTTATGGGTTGATTCACGTGTCGCAGCCGTCTGAAGAGCCCCTACTCAACACCGTGGAGATATACTGGGATCCTGTCAAGGAGGCTGGAGTTTACATAAAGGTAATTAAGTCATTCATGTCTGAAACTTGTCTGAATCATGTCTGAAAACATGTCTGAAACATGTCTGAAATATGTTGAAAACATGTCTGAAACATGTTTGAAACATGTCTAAAACATGTCTCAAACATATCTGGAAACATGTCTTAAACATGATTGAAACATGTCTGAAAACATGTCTGATAACGTGTCTTTAACATGTTTGAAACATGTCTAAAACATGTCTCAAACATGTCTGAAGGATGACTGAAACGTGTCTGAAAACTTGTCTGGAAACGTGTTCGAAACATGTTTAAATCATGTCTGAAACATGTTTGAAGTATGTCTGAAACATATTTGAAGCATGTCTGAAAACATGTCTGAATCATGTTTGAAGCATGTCTGAAACATGTCTGAATCATGTTAAAGCATGACTGAAACGTGTCTGAAAACTTGTCTGAAAACGTGTCCGAAACATGTTTAAATCATGTCTGAAACATGTTTGAAGTATGTCTGAAAACATTTCTGAAGCATGTCTGAAAACATGTCTGTTTTATATTATTTTTTAACATATCATCAAAGATGAAGAAGAATATGGAAGTCTGGGCATTTACGGGGCTGACGACCGTCATAGGCTGGTTTAAGTGATATATTTAAATTTATATGTATATTTCCATATTCTTCTTCATCTTTGATGAGATGTTAAAAAATAATATGAAAATAACTCCTGTAATTGGAGATAATCCAGATTTTGTGAACCTGTCTGTTTCATGTTTCTAGCATGTCTGAAAATATGTTTGAATCATGTTTGAAGCATGACTAAAACATGTATGAATCATGTTGAAGCATGTCTGTAAACATGTCCAAATCATATTTGAAGCATGTATATAAACATGCCTGAAAACATGTGAAACAAGTATGTCTGAAACATATTTGAAACGTGTCCGTATCATGTCTGAAAACATGTCTTTATATCTGAAAAAGCACTATCTATCCTTGAAACCCTAACTGCACATCATGCATGACCATTTTCTGCAAATGACAAATGTAGAATCCGCTTGCTAGACCATGCGTGTACGCACAAAATTGCGGATATGTTGCTGTCGCCAATGTGTCACCAACATACCCACACACCTTACAGTCATTCACGACGCATTCCGTTGCTCCACAGGTGAACTGCATATCCACGGAGTTCACGGCCAAGAAGCACGGCGGGGAGAAGGGGGTCCCGTTCCGCCTGCAGGTGGAGACCCTGTTGCCGGGCGAGGGCCCCCCCGGGGCCTCCGTCCCCCTGGAGAGCCCCCCCCTCGACAGGAGACTGCACGCCGCGGCCTGCCAGATCAAGGTGAATACATTAATTCATTTACAGTGAAACCTTTATCTATCGTTCCTCGAATAATCGTTTTCCCGGATGTGTCGTTTATTTCTTCTATCCCGAATTAATTTCATACTAAACTAAACCGCATCGATCGTTTCTCTATCACCATTCACCGCATTTATCGTTTGTATTAAGCTGCATATTTCATACATTTTGTCTGTTTTTTTTACATTCTTTTAAATTTTCTTACATTCAACGGCAACGTATGGGATAGAAACCATCGAAAGCTCGTGTAACCGATAGCAGGAGAGGTCGATATTGATGAAAAGGAGCCGCTGCCTGTACCTGCATTTCCAGAAGCGTGCACACTCTTTGAAAGAAAACTTTCTACAACACGCATTCAATAACCGATGCTGAAAAAATACAATTTGCAAAGCCAAAAATATACTATTGACTTACGAAAATAAAACAGTTAAAAAACAAAAGTATTTTTTAAAATTCTATTCAGGTTTGTATTTTTTTTTTAAATAAATACATTTGCATCTGAAACATGTATTCTTCTTAGAATTTTAGGCTACGAATGGTTATGCAGATTGGGAGGACGGTATCTTTACTCGGTCGTATCTATTTGCGTATTGACCTCTTAATCCCGCATTCATTGTTTTCTCGCATTCATAGTTTATTTTAATAGTTTCCTTTAAAAACGATAGATAAAGGTTTCACTGTATATATAACGCACTTAAAGTGTCAGAAATAAAGACTCTAAAGGTGGAGACTGACTAGAGCATTTCGTCGTAACATCGCTCGCGGCGAGCATCACCGAGCATCCGAAACTATGGATGGAGCGCTCGGCTTGTTGTACTGACTGCCTGAATGTTCGCATCGTAACATGTTACGTTACGACGAAACGCTCCGGTCAGTCTTCACCCTTAGAAGTATATCAGGCAAAAGTCTTTGAGATAGAATATGAAACGCCAGGATCAGGGAAATATGCGAGATGGAAGATGTCGTTAGGTGGGGAAGGCAACAAAGGAGACAATGGTATGCGCGTGTGAAGAGAATGGTACCATCCAGACTCCCCCACATCGCACTGTACGGCCAACCCCATGGTAGACTCCCGGGCTGACCACCAAAGAGATGGATTGACAGCTGGGAATCGACGTCGCAGGAGGCTAATCCCTCTTAAAAACAGGCCACAAGACCTACAAACAAGATGAAGAAGAAAAAGAAGAAGATTTATATATACAGTGGACCCTCGGTATATGTCTGCTTTGGAACAAGACCAACTTGGTATGCGTCATGTTTGGATGCGAGACATGTAGCTTGCTATACCACCTTCCTTTGGAATACGACTGGCGTGCGTGTAAGAACTTGTTGGTTAATATGTGTCACGATACTCTTTCAATTCAATTCAATTTCAATTTATTCAATTAAATAATAATATATACATAACAAACAATATTCAAGGCGTATATATTATAATAAAAGTAAGCAATAAGACTTAAAGGTGTAGAAGAATCCCGCTTCGGAAAACTCCTTCGGACACATGGAACAAATCAGTATCCAATGTAATATTGTTCAACATAGCGGTAGCTCTTCCTACAGGCATAACCATCGGCAGGTTGGTCCTGTGTATAGGAATGTGAAACAATCTATGCCGACGCTGTCTTAGGTAACTATCGGGAACATACAGACCAATGCTCCGGATAATTTCAGGATTATCGATCATACCGCGCAACAATCAATAAAAATGCGTAATTAAATACACATTTCTTCTAGTCTCTAAACTATTGTAGCCAAGCATACCCTGGAGAAACTGGGTCGGGTAGAGCCGAGGATAATAGCCCTGTAACTTGTAACTTTTCATGTCGCACACTCTTTTCAAGAACGTCATAAATCAAAAAACTTAAAATATATACTTAAAATAACAAGCCACTTATTGAACATTTTACTGTGCAACAGATCTTTTTAGGTAAAACCTGAAGGTTTTTTCTCCGTTTGAAAAACATTAAGTATATTTAAAAAAAATAATTAAACAATACCTTCTCTTCAAAAGTCTTTTTATTCGCCTCCGTAGTGTAATGGTCAGCACGCTCGGCTACCGTTCTGGAGGTCCCAGGTTCGATTCCCAGAGGGGTCAAATAAATATAAGTGATTTTTTCCACTAATATTTATTCAATATTACCCTGGACTGGTCCTGAAACGGGGGGCTGATCACCTTTCTTTAATGTGTAAACGATCAAGATAACACTGCGTTTATATAAAGCAGTGCCCTATGCACCATTAGGGTGCGGATAAGGGTTTTTTTTTTTCTCTTCAAAATGCAAAAACAACACTTTCTGCCCTGTAGCGGGTAAATATTAAGTTAAAAATATGCCGCTTTTGCTGGGATATGGTACATTTTCTGGGCATTCCGAAAACATGCACAACTGAAAAATTGTCGATTTTTTATATATGACGCTGTTGAAAGGAGTGAGCTGAAAATTGACGATTTTTGGTTTGTGATGTTCTTGAAAGGAGTGAGCGATATGTGCTGACTGGCAGTATGCAGGATTCATAAACCTCTAATATGAGACAGACATAATGAATGGGATTGATCTATTAATTTGTCTCAAATGCAAATTGGTTTGGACATGTGGAACGAATGAGTGAGGAAAGAACGGTAAAACAAATTTATGAGGCGAATGTAATTGGGAAAAGAAGCAGAGGAAGACCGAGAAAAACATGGCACGATCAGGTATGCCAAATACTTGAAAGTGGTCAGGTTAGGAGTCGTAACAATCGGCGGGTATGTATGAGGAGATGCATGAACGTGGGAGAGGCGAAGAATGTTTGCAAAGACAGAGTGGTGTGGCGCTCTATTCTCTCTGCCTACCCCTGCGGAGAAGCGGCGTGATGGTTAGTTAGTTACGACCGTCATAGGCTGGTTCAAGTGATCATTTTACACACTGTACACATTATTGACAACCACACTACTCAAATTCTTGTATGTTCCATATATATATGAACCAACTTTAAAACATTGTTCTTGAATCACTAGAACTTCACTAGAGACATCTATTGGTGAGACGAAAAGAAGCTTTTTATTGATATCCAGACTTCCATATTCTTCTTCATCTTTGATGGCATGTCAAAAAATAATATGAAAATAACTCCTGTAATTGGAGATAATCCAGATTTTGTGAACAAGTATTTGGACACACTCAAAATCGTCCTATTCTCTCTGCCTACCCCTGCGGAGAAGCGGCGTGATGGTTAGTTAGTTAGTTAAATGCAAATTAATGTGGTGTTTCCTTCTCTTTCTAGGTGTTCAAGCTCAAGGGGGCGGACAGGAAGCACAAGCAGGACAGAGAGAAGATCCTGCGTCGTCCGGAATGCGAGCGGGACAAGTACCAGCCCAGCTACGAGTGCACCGTCCTGACTGATGTAAGTCCTTTCATTTCTAATCAAGACCTTACTGAAGTCTCAGCATAGATCAAGAAACCTATTGAGTTGAGGGTCCGGTAGTCTGGATGTGCTCTATATATCTGAGGGTGGAGACTGACCGAAGCATTTCGTCGTTACGTGTTACGTTACGACGCAAGCATTCAGGCAGTCAGTACAGCGAGCCAAGCTGTTCGCCGCTCCTTCTGAATGGTCCATCCGAAGTCAGATGCAATTTTTCATCAGTACCAGGGTTGCCAATCTGTGGGAAATTCTCCAAACTGCGGGGAATCTCTTTTTTCATCATCTGGAGTAAGCCGTAATTTATTAAAATCACAGAACCAAGAATTGCACCTTCGCCATTAGGATAGGAGTCAAAACGATCGGCGGGTGTGCATGAGGAGATGCATGAACGTGGAAGAGGCGAGGAATGTTTGCAAAGACAGAATGGTGTGGCGTTCTATTCTCTCTGCCTACCCAAGCGGAGAAGCGGCGTGATGGTTAGTTAGTTAGTTAGTCATCCGACAAAGATTCACAGAGATTTTGGGTTATTGATTCCATACAAATTTAATGCAGATTTTTTGGTTTGGCATATGGGAGAATATGGAAGTCTGGGCATTTTACGGGGCTGACGACCGTCATATGCTGGTCGAAATGATCACTTTACACACGTGTAACATTCACCAATTCTACCCATAATTGACAACCACACAATTCAAATTCTTGGAAGTTCTATATATATATATATAAATATATATATATATATATATATATATATATATATATATATATATATATATATATATATATATATGAACCAATTTAGAAACCTTGTTCTTGTATTATTTTGAGAAATAAAAAAACTAGTTTCGGCAACAACCTGTTGCCCTCTTCAGGGTTTAAGTCATAAATTAAACCCTGAAGAGGGCAACAGGTTGTTGCCGAAACTAGTTGGTTAATAAAAATGTGAGTGGATCAAAAAACAAAGTCTTTTTATTTCTCAAAATTACATATCAATATGATCCACAAAGTTAATGCTTTCAATATTCAAAACGCCTTGTTCTTGAATCACCAGAACTATTTGTGAGATGATAGTATGTGAGTTCCGAATCCTGGATTATAATCACGTACATGAGAAACGCCAGAAAATATAATTTTTATTTTTATTATTTTAGCTTATAATTTGACCAGTTAATTTATTTACAACATTTTGAGTGTGTCCAAATACTTGTTCACAAATCTGGATTATCTCCAATTATAGGAGTTATTTTTCATATATATATTTTTTTAAATTCTCAGTATAATTGTTTCACAGATCCCGTTCGACGCTGTCCTGTCAGTCATCGAAGACTACACGGGGCCGCCATTTTCCCCGGAGCAGTAGTAAGTACCATTTTTTCAAATGTTTGGTTCTGTTGTATGTCTTCTAGGGATGGAAAGATTTATGATGCCGTCATTATAGCAGAATCCAAAGACGACCTTCAAAGGATGCTTCTCAAGCTCCACTTGACATGGGAAAAGTTCAACATGATCATATCCATTGCCAAGACTAAAAGCCTGACCATATCAAAGAGTCCAGTTAGATGCAAATTAGTTGTGAACAACAGAACTGTTGAACAGGTGATAAAATTCATGTATTTCGGAGTTGACGTCAGTAGCTATGATGATCTATATGGTGAGACCCAGAAACAGATAAACATAGCTGCAGTTATATCTGGATGCCTCAGAAACTCGGTGTGGAGGAACAAACACATGAGAATAGAAAGTAAAATGAAAATATACAAAACATATCGCTCACTCCTTTCAAGAACGTCATAAATCAAAAATCGTCGATTTTCAGTTATGCATGTTTTCATAATGCCCAGAAAATGTACTAAATCCCAGCAAAAAAGGCATATTTTTAACTTAATATTCACCCGCTACAGGGCAGAAAGTGTTATTTTTGCATTTTGAATAAAATGTATTGTTTAATTATTTTTTTAAATACACCAAATATTTTTCAAATGGAGAAAAAACCTTCAGGTTTTACCTTAAAAGATCTGTTGCACGGTAAAAAGTTCAATAAGTGTCTTGATATTTATTTTTAATACATTGTATTATATTTTCAAACTTTATAAACGTTCTCCTGAAAAATCAAGTTTTTTGATTTATGACGTTCTCGAAAGGAGTGAGCGATATGTTCGACCAATAGCCACTTATGGGATTGAGGCAAGAGCAGATACTTCCAGAACAAAATCTCGACTCGGAACTTCCGAGATGAAGACTCTCCGATCCATAACCAGAAACACATTTATTCATTTATTTTTTGAACGGCTGAAGCCTTTAAGATAATACATATATACAGTATCTAATATAAAAATACACTAATAGAGAAACAAAAAGTATTTTATTGTAAAATCATAATAAAATAACAAATAGTAATATAATAATAATAAAACCCTTATCCGCACCCCAATGGTGCATAGGGCACTGCGTCATATAAACGCAGTGTTATCTTGATCGTTTACACATGAAGGAAAGGTGATCAGCCCTCCGCTTCAGGTACCAGTCCAGGGTAATATTGAATAAATATGACAGTGAAAAAATCACTTTTATTTATTTTACCCCCCTTGGGAATCGAACCCGGGACCTCCAGAACGGTAGCCGAGCGTGCTGACCATTACACTACGGAGGCGGACAAACAAATAGTAAGCGCTGGTCAATACACGTCTCCTTCGCACACTATCAGCGAGCAGCGAGAGAGAGTGAAACACAACGTTTACATTTATCCATTGTAACATGGAGAAGAAATGCTGAGAAAGTACAGATTTCAAGGTGGATAACAATATATTAAATAAATCTATACTTTCAAAAGCGTTGGCTAACAAGTGAAAACTGTGTAAGACGGAGGATATTGTGAGGTGGGGACGACAACGAAGGCGATACTGGAATGATCATGTAAACTAATGTCAGATGACAGACTTCCACGTATCGCCCTTCGAGGAATCCCTGAAGGACGCAGACCTCCAGGTAGACCTCCGAAAAGGTGGAAACACAGCTGGGAGTCAACATCCCAAGAGCTACAAGCGGAGGCACAAACAGATCCTTAGGATCTACAAAAAGAAGATCAAGAAGAAGGAAAGATTTATAAAGGTATAGAAAGTAGCCCTGGTCATATCGCTCACTCCTTTCAAGAACGTCATAAATCAAAAAACTTGATTTTTCAGGAGAACGTTTTCAAAGTTTAAAAATATAATACAATATATGAAAAATACATATCAAGCCGCTTATTAAACTTTTTACTTTGCAACAGATCTTTTTAGGTAAAACCTGAAGGTTCTTTCTCCATTTGAAAAATATTTAGTATATTTAAAAAAATAATTAAACAATACATTTTCTTCAAAATGCCAAAATAACACTTTCTGCCCTGTAGCGGGTAAATATTAAGTTAAAAATATGCCGCTTTTGCTGGGATATAGTACATTTTCTGGGCATTCCGAAAACATGCACAACTGAAAATTGACGATTTTTGATTTATGACGTTCTTGAAAGGAGTGAGCGATATGTATTAGGCGTCCCCCTACAGAGTTGGTTTATGCCTTTAACTTTTTCATGTTGTGATAAATAAGTGGTATGTATGAGGATATGCATGAACGTGGAAGAGGCGAAGAATGTTTGCAAGGACAGATTGGTGTGGCGCTCTTTTCTCACTGTCTACCCTTGCGGTGAAGCGGCGTGATGGTTAGTTGGCTTTTTTTTTAAATAAGTGAAGTATTATTTTTTGACTTCTCAATATAGATGAAGAAGAATATGCAAGTCTGGGCGTTTACGGGGTCTATGGCCGTCATAGGCTGGCTTAAGTGATCACTTTTTTAAATGTTTTTATTTATTATAACCCTTATCCGCACCCAATGGTGCATAGGGCACTGCATCAAATCGACGCAGTGTTATCTTGATCATTACTTACACGAAGGCAAGGGGATCACTCTTGCGCTTCAGGAACCAGTCCAGGGTAATATTAAATGAATATTTCAGTGTAAAATCACTAGTATTTATTTTCACCCCACTGGGAACCGAACCCGGGACCTCCAGCACGGTAGCTAAACACGCTGACCATTACACCACGGAGGCGGACCACGAAAGTGATCACTTTACACACGTGTAACATTCACCAATTCTGCCCATGGTTGACGACCACACTACTCAAATTCTTGGTAGTTCTATATACATACATATATGATCCAATTTCGGAACATTGTACTTGTATCACTAGAATTTTCACTAGAGACATCTATTGGTGAGATGAAGAAGCCTTTTTATCGAGCAGAAACTGTTTCAACTGTATGTGAGGTCCGAATCCTGGATTATAATCACACACATGAGAAACGCCAGAAAATATCCTTTTCATTTTATCATATTAGCTTATAATTTGACCAGAAATTAACCTGAATTTAAAAGCGAATAACCTTTGGAGTCGTGAGTTCAGAACGCACGTCTTATTTTCCATTCCGCAGGTGGGATTTCAACCGGAAATAAGCGGATAACGCCGATTTTGAACGGGTTCAAAATGCACTAGAAAAATATGGAGCGAAAATATATCATGGCGGCTGTTATCAGTAACTCTTAGCGCGCAAATAACGCCTTGTCAATAACGTATTCAAATATATAACACGTTATTTTTTATTGTTGATACTTAATGGGTAAATTTCACGATGTGTGGTTATTGACTAATAAATTAATATGAAAAATCACGAGACTATCGGTAGCATTCTTATTGAAATCTGTAGGGAACTAAGGGAGATATAAAGGTTTAAACTTTACATATTTGAATAAAAAGAAAAACGTGCGTTCGCATACGTCATCAAATTTCCGTCATCGAACGTTTTATGACGTCATATGGTTTATTGTTTATGGTTTATAGAGCTGTAATAGTAGTAGTGTGGATTGTTTGTTTACCACTGCACTACCATTAGTGTTATGCAAATACGAGGGGAGGGTGGACCATAGACACCAACAAATAGAGCCGCCAACAATTTAGCAATGTCACCAATATTGAAATAACTCCATCTTTTCTGTGACGTCATTCATTACCAACCTAAGAGAATAACGTTTTTACGAAGGCGAATTTCCCAAAAGAAAATGATGAATGAAAATATTGATTATATCGGCTGATATATACACTTCACGAGTCTAATACAATCCTTTATTGGTATAGAGGGGGGGGGGAGACGGTGGACCATAAACATCAACAAATAGAGCCTCCAATAATTAAGCAATGTTATAAATATTAAAATAAGTACTTCGTTTCTGTGACGTCGTTCATTACCAACTTACGAGAATAACGTTTTTACGAAGGCGAATTTTCCAAAAGAAAATGATAACATCGTGACATAAGTCTATTGGATTTTTTCGTGCTTGTAAACTGCGAGTGAAAAACCGCGCCCGTTGCCTCGAGTTGCGATATTCGGTAGAGGCGTTCGCACCTCGGGCGAGTGGCTCGAGCCGAGTAGCTGGAGGCGAGTAGCTAGCAGCCAGTAGCGGGTGGCGAATAGCGGTAGAGTCACCACAGTCCGGAGTCGGCTGGTTGTATCCAGATTTCGTGAGCCGCCAGCGAAGTCGCTACGCAGAATGCCAAACTGTGGGGCGTAGTGAATAAATATTAGTTTAAAAAAAAATATCTTAAATGTACAGTATACTTGCAACATTTTGAGAATGGCCAAATACTGGATAAATCTGGATTATCTCCAATTACAGGAGTTATTTTCATATTATTTTTTGACTTCTCATCAAAGATGAAGAAGTGTAACATTCACCAATTCTACCCATTATTGACAATCACACTACGCTAATTCTTGGAAATTCTATATATATGAACCAATTTAGAAACATTGTACAATGATTAAAGAAAACACTTGTTTTTTACCACTTGAGTTATATTATAGACTACATGTTTCAGAAGTTAAACTACTTACTTAAGCTATTATACAGACCTGAATGATGGAAGTTTAAGTTCTGAAACATGTAGTCTATAATAAAACTCAAGTGGTAAAAAAAAAAGTGTTTTCTTTAATCATTGTAACATGTCTTACCACAAAGTTAATGCCGAAACAATAAATAAAATATGGAAACATTGTTATTGAATCACTAGATCTTCACTAGAGACATCTATTGGTGAGATGAAAAGAAGCTTTTTAATTAGCAGAAACTCTTTTATTAGTATGTGAGGTCCAAGAATTTGAGTAGTGTGGTGGTCAATAGTGGGTAGAATTGGTGAATGTTACACGTATCAGCAAACATGATTTTGAATAACATAATGAAATGTATTAAAAATAAATATCAAGCCACATCTTTTCTAGGTAAAACCTGAAGGTTTTTTTCTCCATTTGAAAAATATTAAGTATATTTAAAAAATAATTAAACAATACATTTTCTTCAAAATGCAAAAACAACACTTTCTGCCCTGTAGCGGGTAAATATGAAGTTAAAAATATGACGCTTTTGCTGGGATACAGTTCATTTTTTGGGCATTCCGAAAACATGTGCAACTAAAAATGGACGATTCTTGATATACGACGTTGTTGAAAGGAGTGAGCGATTTGTCAAATTTTATAAATGGAATATTACAAATACCTGTTTTTCGTTACTCATTATTATAAATGTATTTATTTAACTGTTCTGTAAAATTTCCAAATAAATAAATGAAAAATAGAAAATAATATTATTTTTTGACATCTCATCAAAGATGAAGAAGAACATGGAAGTCTGGGCATTTACAGGGCTGACGACCGTCATAGGCTGGTTTAAGGTATCACTTTACACACTTTCACATTTCTTCTTCATCTTTGATGATATGTCAAAAAAATAATATGAAAATAACTCCTGTAATTGGAGATAATCCAGATTTTCTGAACAAGTATTTTGACACACTCAAAATGTTGTAAATAGAAAATGTAATAAAAAAAATAATGTCAAGTTGTGGTAAATACATATCGTTGGGAGGGGAAGGTTAAAAATCGTGAATCCCGACAGTTTGAGAACCCTCGCCCTGTTGCTCGCCCGAGGCTAACAAACAAGACCGAATAACGAGCCAGCCGCATTGTATCGCCTGCGATCGCCGCGCAAATACAAGTACCTCTTCAGCACTCATCGGCTCCTGGTCGCGATCATTCGTAACGTATCGTCTCCAAAGCGACGAAGAGGCTCGACGAACGAACGGCGAACGGTATTCGAAACTGACCGCGAAAATGAGTCGGGGAAAAGTGTTGCCAGTAGTATCGGGCGGTTCTGTGATCCGGATATTTTGAACAGTTTCTTGTGCGATCTAGTTTTCGCCGAAAATAAACCAAACGACGCGACTTAACTGTGAATGTTTGTTTTTTTCATTTATATATATATATATATATATATATATATATATATATATATATATATATATATATATATATATATATATATATATATATATATCGTAGTCATGCAGAAGAAAGTGACCAAGTGCATTGTTTTACAAAAACGTGATCATTGACTTTTTGATATCTTACTAGCTTAACATTGCCCTGAAAAAATCCCAAAGGATTTTAAACTTGGAAGTATAACATATTGACTTGTTAAAAATGACTAACTGCATTGCTGTTTATTTTGTTGCCAAGCAAAAGTGACTTAAATGGCCCTCCTGAACATTTTACGTTTTGGTAGTTGGTCACATTCTCCTGTGCGACTATGGTTGGATGGTCAGCTGGAGTGTCTCCTTAGAGACATAGTAAAGAGTTGACGAATTCGTGGAAGTCTGGCTGTAACAGGCATCAATAGTAAGGTAGAGGAAAGGCAATTGGAGGTGGTATGGGCACATAGGACGCAGAGAACCTGATCATATTGTGAACCAGGCAATCGCCATGGATCTTCCTCGAAAGGCATCTAGAGGAAGACCATTGGAATGTTGTCCCAACTTATCGTCTTTGTAGACTGTTGTTGTCAGCTCTCCTCGTCCTCAGGCTGTAGGTCCTTCTGTCGTGGTCAACGTCACCTAGGCCATGCCTTCGTATCATGTTATCTCTCTGCAGCATCCATGAATTCTTTGGTCTACTTCTAGATGTCGTTCTAAGAAGATTCATGGCGATTGCCTGGTTCACAATATGATCAGGTTCTCTGCGTCCTATGTGCCCATACCACCTCTAATTGCCTTTCCTCTACCTTACCATTGATGCCTGTTACAGCCAGGCTTCCGCGAATTCGTCAACTCTTTATTATGTCTCTAAGGGGACACTCCAGTATCTAAGCATGTATGTTTATATTCTCGTATATCTCGCGTTCGGGAAATTCTTTGATCCAGATATTCGGAACCCTTTCTTGTGCAATCTAGTTTTCGCCGAAAAAATCAAACGTCGCTGTTCAAAATATGGTTTTTGTCGCTGTGAAAGCGTTTCATTTTCGACGAAAATATTCACATAATACAATTTCAATATATTTTATAATCGTCGAGGTACGAATTGTGTTTTTTGATTCTGTCTCGCAGAACAAAACTAAATGGTTTCAAAAGATTTTTTTTCTTTTGTGTGTGTTGTTTTTTAATTTTCCATTGAAAAAAATTAACATAATAAAGAATAAATCATTTCTGTTATCGTCGAAGTTTGAAATGTGTTTTTTTTTCTATCTGTATTCAATTTTCGACGAAAATATTAATGTATACAATATTTATAAATTCTCTTATCTAGATTCTTGTAAAATCTAGTTATCGCCAAAATTATCAAACGTCGTGGTTTTAAATGCTTTTTTTCTGTAAAATTTTCTTTGAAAATATTAATACAATACAATATTTATACAAGTAAATTCTGTTATCTGGATTCTTGTAAAATCTAGTTATCGCCAAAATTATCAAACGACGTGGTTTAGTATGCGTTTTTTTTTCTGTCAAATTTTCTTTGAAAATATTAATACAATACAATATTTATACAAGTAAATTCTGTTATCTGGATTCTTGTAAAATCTAGTTATCGCCAAAATTATCAAATGTCGTGGTTTAAAATGCGTTTTTTTCTGTCAAATTTTCTTTGAAAATATTAATACAATACAATATTTATACAAGTAAATTCTGTTATCTGGATTCTTGTAAAATCTAGTTATCGCCAAAATTATCAAATGTCGTGGTTTAAAATGCGTTTTTTTCTGTCAAATTTTCTTTGAAAATATTAATACAATACAATATTTATACAAGTAAATTCTGTTATCTGGATTCTTATCAAATCTAGTTATCTCCAAAATTATCAAACGACGTGGTTTTAAATGCGTTTTTTTTTCTGTCAAATTTTCATCTAAAATATTTATATAATAAAATATTTATAAATTCTGTTATCTAGATTCTTGTAAAATCTAGTTATCGCCGAAATAATCAAACGTCATGGTTTGAAATACTTTTTTTTTGTCAAATTTTCATTGAGAATATTAATAAAATATAATATTTATAAATTCTCTTATCTAGATTCTTGTAAAATCTAGTTATCGCCAAAATTATCAAACGTCGTGGTATGAAATGCGTTCTTTCTGTCAAATTTTCTTTCTATATATATTAAAACAATATAATATTTATACGAGTGAATTCTGTTATCTGGATTCTTGTAAAATCTAGTTATCGGCGAAAATATCAAACATCTCGGTATTTTTTGTGGAGTCTAATTTTTGACGAAAATATAGGCATAATGCAATATCAATAAATTCGATTATCCGGATATTTGAATCACTTTCTTGTAAAATCTAGTTATCGGCGAAAATATCAAACATCTCGGTTTGAAATTTACTTTTTTATGGAGTCTAATTTTTGACGAAAATACATGTATATACAATACAATAATAATAAACTATCTTATCTGGATATTTGAATCGCTTTCTTGTAAAATCTAGTTATCGGCGAAAATATCAAACATCTCGGTTTGAAATTTGTTTTTTTTTATATCTAATTTTCGACGAAAATACAGACATAATGCAATAATAATAAACTCTTTTCTCTGGATATTTCAATCGCTTTCTTGTAAAATCTAGTTATCGGCGAAAATATCAAACATCTCGGTGTGAAATTTACTTTTTTATGGAGTCTAATTTTCGACGAAAATATAGACATAATGCTTTATCAATAAATTCGATTATCCGGATATTTGAATCACTTTCTTGTAAAATCTAGCTATCGGCGAAAATATCAAACATCTAGGTTTGAAATGTATTTTTTCTGAAGTCTAATTTTCGTCAAAAATATAGACATCGCTCACTCCTTTCAAGAACGTCATAAATCAAAAATCGTCAATTTTCAGTTATACATGTTTTCAGAATGCCTAAAAAATGTACTATATCCTAACAAAAGAGGCATATTTTAAACTTAACATTTACCCGCTACAGGGCAGAAAGTGTTGTTTTTGCATTTTGAAGAATAGGTATTGTTTAATATATTTTTTTAATAAACTAAATATTTTTCAAATGGAGAAAAAACCTTCAGGTTTTACCTTAAAAGATCTGTTGCACAGTAAAAAGTTCAATAAGTGGCTTGATATTTATTTTTAATACATTGTGTTTTATTTTTAAACTTTAAAAACGTTCTCCTGAAAAATCAAGTTTTTTGATTTATGACGTTCTTGAAAGGAGTGAGCGACATGTTGTACATTCAATATAATTGAACGTGTGTGACCACGATCTGCGTTCGGAAATATTCGATCCAGATATTCAGATCGCTTCTCGTCCAATCTGGTTATCGCCGAAATTATCAAAACGATGTTTGTATTCGCCGATAACAGAATCCCGCTCATGAATAATACAGGGTGGTCCAAAATCAATCACCCTATTTATATAATAACAATAAAACCCTTATCCGCACCCCAATGGTGCATAGGGCACTGTGCCATATTAACGCAGTGTTATCTTGATCGTTTACACATGAAGGGAAGGTGATCAGCCCTCCGCTTCAGGTACCAGTCCATGGTAATATTGAATAAATATTACAGTGAAAAAATCACTTTAATTTATTTTACGCCCCTTGGGAATCGAACCCGAGACCTCCAGAACGGTAGCCGAGCGTGCTGACCATTGCACTACGGAGGCGGACAAAGACTATTATTTTTGCGAATGGCGTAGTAAGCCAACCATTTATTGACTTAGCGTTTAATTTATAGAACTCCATTTTAATGTATGTATTAATTGTTACAACATTTTGAGTGTGTCCAAATACTTGTTCACAAAATCTGGATTATCTCCAATTACAGGAGTGTTTTTCATATAATTTTTTGACATCTCATCAAAGATGAAGAAGAATATTATATTTGAGTTTCTGCTTACTAAAAAGTTTCTTTACATCTCACCAATAGATGTCTCTAGTGAAGTTCTAGCGATTCAAGAACAAGGTTTCTAAATTGGTTCATATATTTAGAATTTCAAAGAATTTGAGTAGTGTGGAGTACACGTGTGTAAAGTGATCATTTAAACCAGCCTATGACGGTCGTCAGCCCCGTAAATGCCCAGACTTACATATTCTTCTTCATCTTTGATGAGATGTCAAAAAATAATATTAATCGTTAAATCAACACAGCTTTTTGAGTCTACTAAGTTAAATTTTATTTAAAAAAAAACATAAAATAATTAAAATTGTGACAACAGATCTTTGTCAGACAGGAGAATTATCTAATTTAACATACTCAACCTATAAAGGATTGTATTAGACTCGTGAAGTGTTTACAACACCCGATATAATCAATATTTTCATTCATCATTTTCTTTTGGAAAATTCGCCTTCGAAAAAACGTTATTTTCGTAAGTTGGCAATGAATGACGTCACAGAAGCGACGGAGTTATTTTAATGTTGGTGTCATTGCTAAATTATTGGCGGCTCTATTTGTTGAGATGTCTATGGTCCACCTTATGAAACTGCTTCCGAGAATCCTAGACAAGTTTATATAAACTTTAAACCGGATTCGAAAAACCCGTTCTTCAAAATGTATACAAAAATAGAACTACTAGGAATTTGCATCTGAAGATGTTTGTTGTTTACAATTTATACATATATATATATATATATATATATATGTATATATATATATATATATATATATATATATATATATATATATATATATATATATATATATATATATATATTTATATATATATATATAAATATATATATATATATATATATATATATATATATATATATATATATATATATATATATATATATATATATATATATATATATATATATATATATATATATATATATATATATATATATATATATATATATATTTATATATATATATATATATATATATATATATATATATATATATATATATATATATATATATATATATATATTTATATTTATATATATATATATATATATATATATATATATATATATATATATATATATATATATATATATATTGTCCGCCTCCTTAGTGTAATGGTCAGCATGCTCGCCTACCGTTCTGTATATATATATATATATATAATATATATATATATATATATATATATATATATATATATATATATATATATATATATATATATATATATATATATATATATATATATATATATATATATATATATATATATATATATATATATATATATATATATATATATATATATATATATATATATATATATATATATATATATATATATATATATATATATTGTCCGCCTCCTTAGTGTAATGGTCAGCATGCTCGCCTACCGTTCTGTAGGTCCCGGGTTCGATTCCCAGGGGGGTTTGATAAATATAAGTGATTTTTTCACTCTAATATTTATTCAATATTACACTGGACTGGTACCTGAAGTGGAGGGCTGATCACCTTTCCTTCATGTGTAATCGATCGAGATAACACTGCGTTTATATGAAGCAGTGCCATATGCACCATTGGGGTGCGGTAAGGGATTCATTATTATTATTTATATTATATATTTATTATTATTTATATATATATATACTCACTCTGCCCTGTAGCGGGTAAATATTAAGTTAAAAATATGTCTCTTTTGCTGGGATATGGTACATTTTCTGGGCATTCTGAAAATATGCACAGCTGAAAATTGACGATTTTTGATTCATGACGTTCTTGAAAGGAGTGATCGATATGTAAGAGTCAGACTTCGACATTCGTCGGCATTCATTTACATTAAACTCAGCAAACAATTCAATTCGTCTCCATTAATTTTCATTCATTCTCATTAATTTACATTAAGAAGTCATTATACTTGATTTGTCCAATCATAGACGCTTTGAATTATTTTATTCCATTGTGTCGAGTTGTGGTCCCGTGGTTAGTGTCGCGGACTCTCGAGTCAGAGTTACTCGGTTCGAACCCACTCTACCGCAATTTGACACGCATTTCTAATAATAAAAGCCGCTTTGGCTCACAGAAATAGTAACTAACTAACTAACTAACCATCACGCCGCTTCCCGCAGGGGTAGGCAGAGAGAATAGAACGCCACAAAACAAACATTCTTCGCCTCTTCCACGTTCATGCATCTCCTCATACACACCCGTCGAAACCGGTAGACATTATAATAAAATATTAATAGTGATTTTAAAACAAATTTATTTTTATTTTTAATCATCAAATAGAGAATCACAAAGTTAGTGCTTCAAATGTAAAATATATATTTTCTAGCGTTTCTAAAAATGCCCAGACTTCCATATTCTTCTTCATCTATGTTGAGATGTCCTAAAAAAATAACTCTGAATCGGAAATAATACAGATTTGTGAACAAGTATTTGGACACACTCAAAGTGTTGCAAATAAATTAACTAGTGAAATTAAAAACCAAAAATAATAAAAACACACGAAAATTATATTTTCTAGCGTTTGATATTTTGAACGTCATTTGTTAAAAGTATTTTAAAAATAAATTAAATTAGAACGGCATTTAAATAGTTTATCTATCTTATTTTTTATTCTTAATAATTTTTCGAATCACAATTTCGAACCTCTTTTATGCATTATCAAAGTATTTTTAAAATAAATAAAATTATTTAGAACGGCATTTTAATAGTTTATCTGACTTATATTTCAGTCGTCATAATTTTTTGAATCACAATTCGAACGTCATTTATTAAAAATATTTTTAAAATAAATTAAAATTAGAACGGCATTTTAATAGTTTATCTACCTTAATTTTCATTCGTCATAATTTTTCGAATCAAATTTCGAACGTCATTTATTTAAAAACGTATTTTAAAATGATAATACAAACTTTAGAACGTCATTGACTATATGCTATTAACAATTTACGGTTGTATATTTTTAGAACGGCATTTTAATAGTTTTTTTTTTGTTATTCGTGGTAAAACTTTCCTCCGGTTTTCATCGGAAAAAGTCGGAATAAACTTGTTTCTTTTGCGACTTGTTTTTCTAACTTTTGTTTAGCGAAATATTACATACATCAGCGCAAATTAAACGAAATTTTAATTCGTCATTTCAAAGCATGTTACGTACATAATTACGGTCCTAAAAGGAGGTATGCTCAACGTCGTTAGCTGTGCAATATCTCCTATCTGACAACTTAGATGAAATAGTGATATATGTATATATATATATATATATATATATATATATATATATATATATATATATATATATATATATATATATATATATATATATATATATATATATATATATATATATATATATATATATATATATATATATATATATATATATATATATATATATATATATTGTCCGCCTCCGTAGTGTAATGGTCAGCACGCTCGGCTACCGTTCTGGAGGTCTCGGGTTCGATTCCCAAGGGGGGTAAAATAAATATAAGTGATTTTTTCACTGTCATATTTATTCAATATTACCCTGGACTGGTACCTGAAGCGGAGGGCTGATCACCTTTCCTTCATGTGTAAACGATCAAGATAACACTGCGTTTATATGACGCAGTGCCCTATGCACCATTGGGGTGCGGATAAGGGTTTTATTATTTTTTATTATTATATATATACGACTATCACTCTGATATCCGTAGGGGTAGGCAGAGAGGATAGAACGCCACACCATTCTGTCTTTGCAAACATTCGTGCATCTCCTCATATATACACGCCGATCACTACGTCTCCTGACCTGACCACGTCCAAGAATTTGAAATACTTGACTATGTCAAGTTTTCCTCGGTCTTCCTCTACTTATATTTCCAACTGGAGTGTCCCTTAGAGCCAAAATAAAGAGTTCGCGCATTTGTGAATCCAGGCAATCGCCATGGATCTTCCTAGTAGAGGAAAGGCGTGTGAGGCGTTCCATCCTCTCTGCCCACCCCTGCAGAGCGGCGTATTTCGAAACTAAATATTTCACTAATAATTTTTTTAAATACCTATAGCAGTTGATTTTGTTATTTTTTACGTAAATAATAAATTTTAATGAAATATGTGGTATCCATATTTTGTGTGCACAAACAACTTCGTATTTCCGCGCTAGATACATGTGTTTTTTAATCTAACTTTAAAGTGTGTGTTATTTTGTATTATATTACAAATTTTGTTAAACGATTTGTGATAAGGTGTGATCTTTATCAAAAGTGATAGCTGTCATCCAATCTAGACCAAAAACGATCAATCTCCAATCTCTCAAAACCTCGTAAAATCTCTATACTGCCAATTCGCTAGCTCGCTGACGCACGCTGAGCTCTCAAAAGCTCGTAAAATCTCTATACTAGCAACGCGTCGACGGCATCAAGAGACTTTCGTCGAGACCCGATGGGAACAAGGATCGTCGACGCCACACACATGGATGCTAGCCGGACGCGTATTGCGAGGAGCGTCGACGGCAAGCGAGCGACCCGCCGAGTGTACGACGACCTCAATCTGTCGACCATTTGACGATTGTTTGCGTGGGCCCGCCACGAACGACCCCCAGCAAGCAAGTCGTCGAGATCTGAACAGGAAATAACTTGAGCTATAAGTTATTTTAAAAATTTAAGCTGACAACGTGACTTGACGTTGAGACTGTCATACATCAAAACGTAGACGAGTCCGGATATAACGGTTGAAAGACAGCTAAACAATTGTACAATTTGAAAACAATTGGACTGTCAAACATCAAAACATAGAGGAGGCTGGACATAACGTTTGAAAGACACAGCTAAACAATTGTCCAATTTTGAAAACAGTTGGACTGTCATACATAAAAACGTAGACGAATCTGGACATTACGTTTGAAAGACACAGCTAAACAATTGTCTAATTTTATAAAAAATCGATAGTCTTATTTTGTAAAAAGTCATCTTAAATTAGTCGCTAGATTTGAAGGACACAGCTAAACAATTGTCTAACTTTGGAAAAATAATCTCAAATAGATTTGAAGGACACCGCTAAACGATTGTCTTATTTTGAAAAAAGTCAACTTTAATCAATCGCTAGATTTGTTGATCACAGCTAAACAATTGTCTTATTTTAGAAAAATCATCTCAAATAGATTTGAAGGACACAGCTAAACGATTGTTTTATTCTGGAAAAGGTCGACTTCAATCAGTCGCCAGATTTGAAGGACACAGCTAAACAATTGTTTATTCTTGAAGATAATCTCAAATCAATTGCCAGATTTAAGGGATACAGCTAAACAATTGTCTAATTTGGGAAAAGTCGACTTCAATCAGTCGCCAGATTTGAAGGACACATCTGACAAGGAAACAATTGTTTAATCTTGAAGACGATATATTTCGAGTGAATGATAAAACTTTGAGGGCTTTGAAGATGTGCTACATAAGATCGCACGTCGTGGAGGAGAAGAGACCGCCCAGGCGCGTGCTGTTCGTGCGCGCGTCGCGGGTCGGGCTCGACAGGCTGCGCATTCGAGCCCTGCTGGTCATCCAAGGGCACCACGACGCGTCGGACACTTATAGATTCTCCATGTAGGTTATGGCTGCTTCTTTCCATAAAATCTCTCCCCCTCAACTCCCTACCTGATCCTTCTACCTTTGCCTTTCTAACTAACCAACTAACTAACCGTCACGCCGCTTCCCCGCAGGGGTAGGCAGAGAGAATCGAACGCCACAAATGTCTTTGCAAACATTCTTTGCCTCTTCTACATTCATGCATCTCCTCGTACATACCCGACGATTATTACGATTCCTGACCCGGCCCCTTTAAGTATTTGACATACCTGATTATGCCAATTGTACCTTTGCCTTTTTTGGTTCCATTAACGGATATTTTTACTCTACCTCTCCCCCTCAACCCTCTACCCGATCCTTCTTCCCTTGCCTTCCTTGGTTTCATTAACCAATAATGTTTTCTCTTTCTCTCCAATCTATGTCATTTCCTTGGTTTTATTTGCCTATCCCCCTCAACTCCTTACCTGATCCTACTTCCTTTGCCTTCCTTGGAGATTCATTTACATTCATATTTTTACTCTAATTCTCCCCTTTAACCCCCTACCCGATCCTCCTTCTTCCTTTGCCTTCCTTGGACCCATTAATAGATGACGTTTCCTCCGGCTCTCCCCTTCAACACCCTACCTGATCCTTCTTCAAAGAAACCGAGGAAGGCAAAGGCCTTCCTCGGTTTCATCGACTTACCGTTTCATTCAGCCTGAACTCCCTACCCGATCCTCCTTACTTTGCCGCCCTTGTTTTCATCAATTTACCGTTTCATTAACAGGTAATGTTTCCTCTACCTCTCCCCCTCAACTTCCTATCCGATCCTCCTTACTTTTCCTTCAACGTTTTCACAATATTTTGAGAGTCCTCCAAAATTTTCACAAATCTGGGTTTGTCCATTTAGAAGTTATTTGTATTGATGTCTCAACAAAGACGAAGAAGAAAATGAAAGTCTGGGTATTTACAGAACTTTTGATCTGTCATAAGCTGGCGATTTCCGTAATAATAATTATCCTTTTAGCATTTTAACGGTTTTCTTTAAAAATTTCATTAAAATAATATTTTTTTCTTCTTCTTTTTTACAGCGATGGTATTCTGCCATCTCGCAACACTGCTCCTTTCTCGTCTTCACCACCGCGTATCAACGCTCCACTGCAGCAATTGGGTAAGGCTTATCAATCACACCATTAATATAGTCCTTTTTCTAACGTTAAATACTACAATACAGTGAATACGCGCGGAGCAGGTTACTCGTGAAACTATGCAATAAATTAGAGTACAATATTATCTGTGTTCCTATGTCTTATAACTATTGTAGAAACAGAATTATAATCATTTAAAGTCCTCCAATTTCACTCTAAAATAGGGACCTTTTTCTAACGTTAAATACTACAATACAGTGAATACGCGCGGAGCAGGTTACTCGTGAAACTATGCAATAAATTAGAGTACAATATTATCTGTGTTCCTATGTCTTATAACTATTGTAGAAACAGAATTATAATCATTTAAAGTCCTCCAATTTCACTCTAAAATAGGGACCTTTTTCTAACGTTAAATACTACAATACAGTGAATACGCGCGGAGCAGGTTACTCGTGAAACTATGCAATAAATTAGAGTACAATATTATCTGTGTTCCTATGTCTTATAACTATTGTAGAAACAGAATTATAATCATTTAAAGTCCTCCAATTTCACTCTAAAATAGGGACCTTTTTCTAACGTTAAATACTACAATACAGTGAATACGCGCGGAGCAGGTTACTCGTGAAACTATGCAATAAATTAGAGTACAATATTATCTGTGTTCCTATGTCTTATAACTATTGTAGAAACAGAATTATAATCATTTAAAGTCCTCCAATTTCACTCTAAAATAGGGACCTTTTTCTAACGTTAAATACTACAATACAGTGAATACGCGCGGAGCAGGTTACTCGTGAAACTATGCAATAAATTAGAGTACAATATTATCTGTGTTCCTATGTCTTATAACCATTGTAGAAACAGAATTATAATCATTTAAAGTCCTCCAATTTCACTCTAAAATAGAACTTTTTACATTCATTTTTCAGTTTTGGCAACATCGCACAGTGATATGAAGCTCGAACAGTCGCTCAGTAGAGTCAATTCCCAGTAAGTATTATTTTATTATATTGATAGATGTCAGCTAGAGTGTCCTTTAGAGACAAAATAAAGAGTTGACACATTCGCGGAAGCCTGGCTGTAACAGGCATCAATAGTAAGGTAGAGGAAAGGCAACTGGAGGTGGTATGGGTACATAGGACGCAGAGAACCTGATCATATCGTTAACCAGGCAATCGCCATGGATCTTCCTCGAAAGGCATCTAGAGGAAGACCAGAGAATTCATGGATGCTGCAGAGAGATAACATGATACGAAGGCATGGCCTAGGTGACGTTGTCCATGACAGAAGGACCTACAGCCTGAGGACGAGGAGAGCTGACTTCAACAGTCTACAAAGACGATAAGTTGGGATAAAGCCAGGAAAAAGAATATATGAATGATTACGAATGTCAACATTTGTTTGAAAATGCCATAACAAGGCGAAACAATTGCCACAAAAATTTTTTCATACGTTTTTCAACAATAAAATACAATTTAATAATAATAATAAAACCCTTATCCGCACCCAATGGTGCATAGGGCACTGCTTCATATAAACGCAGTGTTATCTTGATCGTTTACACATGAAGGAAAGGTGATCAGCCCTCCGCTTCAGGTACCTGTCCAGGGAAATATTGAATAAATATTACAGTGAAAAAATCAATTATATGACCCCCCTCTGGGAATCGAACCCGGGACCTCCAGAATGGTAGCCGAGCGTGCTACCATTACACTACGGAGGCGGACGCAAATACAATTTAGTAGACTCAAAAAATCAGTGTTTGATTTTAACATTTAATATGTAAATTTATATGAAATTCTACAAATTAAACGTCAAATCTATAAACATCTCTTTTTTAATTAACGTTTTACTTAGTAAATACGACTATTTCATAATATCTACTGTGACACGTGTTTCGGTGCATTCCGCATCATTTTCAAACACCGTATGAAATGATGCGGAATGCATCGAAACACGTGTCACAGTAGATTTTAAGCAATAGTGGTATTTCCTAAGTAAAACATGATTGAAAAATGGATAGATTTTACCTGCCGAATCAAATAATGAAATTACAAATATCTCTATAGGTGTCCGCCTCCGTAGTGTAATGGTCAGCAAGCTCGGCTACCGTTCTGGAGGTCCCGGGTTCGATTCCCAGGGGGGGTCAAATAAATACAAGTGATTTTTTTCACTCTAATATTTATTCAATATTACCCTGGACTGGTACCTGAAGCGGAGGGCTGATCACCTTTCCTTCGTGTGTTAACGTCAAGATAACACTGTGTTTATATAATGCAGTGCCCTATGCACCATTGGGGTGGGGATAAGGGTTTGAATGAAAAAAAAGGTGTTAAACAGGGATGTGTAATGTCGCATGTGTATATGTTTTAGGAAAAACAGCTGTGTCCATTCTAAGACCAATGTGATGTAAACCTTTTTTATGTGACCCTTCCTGCTTCGATGTTTTCCTTAACACATGTTACATTAAGTGCATTTTTTATTCCAGCGGCTCTTCGCTAGATGGAGACGATGATAACGCGTGCAAAAAAAATGCACAAATCACTCCGGGAAGTCCTGGAGAGAGCTTTGAGGTAATAACTTCTATCCTGTTATATCGTGGAGTCATTATCCCATTTTTTTTAAAAAAAAACACTGCCGGACTAAATGTTATGTTAGTAGAGACTGGCCGGAGCATTTCGTAGTAACGTAACACGTTACGATGCGAGCATTCAGGCAGTCAGTACACCGAGGCGAGCGCGCCATCCATAGTTTCGGATACTGCGACGATGATGTTACAACGTTATGTTACGACGAAATGCTCCGGTCAGTCTCCACCTTTACGGTCAATGGAGAGCGCTACAGAACCATGATTACTGGCTTCTTCGTGCCTCAGTTGAATGGCATTGATGTGACAGAGCTGTGGTTACAACAAAATGGCGCAATATGTCACACGGCAGGTGCCACCATCAACGTATTCATTCGAACCCTTATCCGCACCCCAATGGTGCATAGGGCACTGCATTATATCAACATAGTGTTATCTTGATCGTTAACACACGAAGGAAAGGTGATCAGCCCTCTGCTTCAGGTGCCAGTCCAAGGTTGTATTGAATAAATATTAGAGTGAGTGAAAAAATCACTTATATCTTAGACCCTCCTCTGGGAATCGAACCCGGGACCTCCAGAATGGAAGCTGAGCGCGCTGACCATTACACTAAGTAGGCGGACATCAATATAACTAACTCTAATAACTTTCAAGCAACGTCTGAGACATTACTATCATTAGAATCCTAACTGTCCATCAAACCTCCTCCCTCTACCTCCTTCCCTAAACTCCCTTTTTACTATCTACTTTAAGTACTATCTACCCTCTGACTGCAAGCAGCTATATATGGTATCAAACAGCTATATATGATATCAAATTGGCATGCGCCATGGGGTAGTTGGGTAAACGCTCGACTGCAAAACTGGCATCGCGGGTTCAACTCCCGCCAATTGCAAAATGAATTCAAGCAAGATTTATTTTCAATTGGTCTGGGTGTTTGTGATGTATTTTTTACATTTACCTCCCCTATCCTTACTATATCCTACCTGCAGACAAGCATCGAAAATAGACGCTTTGGGGGTTTTTCCTTTAATAAGAAGTTTTGATGAATATTAACTCTAGTCTGTTTTTGGTTGGTTGGAAGACATTGCTTTTTAGCAATAAGCCAGCCAATGTATTTATTTCTTTTCTGTACATGAAATTTAAACAAATAAATGAATAATTGTATTGCAAGAAATTTGAAATTGTATGCCTCTAAGAAAAGATCCTTTAGCTGGACATATATTGATGATGTGTCAAGGCGCAATAATTCTAGCAACTTGAACTATGACCTTGTGCGCCCGCTAGGGGCAGGGCGGAGTGTACACAGGGAATGTTTACGTTATACCCTTATGAGATTGATGCAGGGGAGACTGCACACACTTGTCCTTGTACTGTCGAAGCGACCTGTTGAATAAACCGATTGCATCCTAATTACGAGTTATTATTACCGATACCCGACCCCGTAATAAATGTTTCTTCACCCTTCCAGGCCAGCCCCCTGACGGAGATGGCCACAGCAGCGGAGACCAGAGCGTGGCTCTCCAGGAACAGGTTCGCCCCCCTCACACAGACCTTCGCCAATTTCTCCGGAGCCGATGTCCTCAGACTCTCCCGGGACGACCTTATCCAGATCTGCAGTCTGGCTGACGGCATACGACTCTACAACGCCTTGCACGCAGAGTAAGTATTAAAAAATAATTTAAGTAAAAGATTTACTTATATTTTTTTTAATACCTACAGCTACAAAAACATGACAGTAAACAAAACTTTTAACGCATAGCCATTTACAGGTCTTCAGAAATAGATACATGGTATACAACAAATATTCATTCTTGTATCAATGTTGTCCGCCTCCGTAGCGTAATGGTCAGCACGCTCGACTAACGTACTGGAGGTCCCGGGTTCGATTCCCAGGGGGGGCAAAATAAATATAAGTTATTTTTTCACTCTTATATTTATTCAATATTACCTTGGACTGGTACCGGAAGCGGAGGGCTGATCACCTTTGCTTCGTGTGTTAACGATCGAGATAAAACTGCGTTTATATGATGCAGTGCCCTATGCACCATTGGGGTGCAAATAAGGGTTTGAATGAAATTAATTTTAAATCAAACACAGATTTTTTGAGTCTACCAAGTTGTATTTTATTAACAAAAACACATAAAAAATTCTATTGTGACAATTGTTTCGCCTTGTTTAGGGCATTATCTCTCTCTATGTAAACGCTTGCATGATGCGTTACTGATAAACTAATAATTACATCTACATATATAAATTCTTTAAAATAATATTACAAACAATTGTATTAAGCTTTAAAATATTAATTCTCTAAAATATGGCCACGTCAATAAATTCTTCCTTTCGCAGAAAATAAATATAAGGGTACATACCTACATCCCCCATTAGCTACTGTTGTCTCCTATAAATTATTGCTGCACGTGTTAAAACTGTCACTTAGAATTGTATAGCTACATAAGGACCGTAGTCCATTTGATCTTCACATTCGTTTGATAATGCCCTAACAAGGCGAAACAATTGTCGCAATATAATTTTTTATGTGTTTTTGTTAATAAAATACAACTTAATAGACTCAAAAAATCTGTATTTGATTTAAAATTAATACATAAATTAAAATGGAGTTCTACAAATTAAACGCCAAGTCAATAAATAAATAATATTCATTCACAAACGAACACACTCACACACACATACGCTCACATGGACCCACTACACACATATACACTTACCCGCCCACACACACACACATATACAAACATATGCACAATTAACAATTTTTTTCATCTCACCATCCATTTTAAATCTACCCACCTCCATTATCCATTTATAAATAGTTATTTTATACATTATTTTTTGACAACTCAACATAGAACGAGAATATGGAAGTCTGGGCATTTTACAGGGCTCGCGACCGTCATAGGCTGGTTTAAGTTATCACTTTACATCGATCGATTTCAAGTTCTATCGAGTTCAAGAACACTGTATCAATATATCTAGAAGTTCCAAGAATTTGAATAGTGTGGTTGTCAATCATAATTGATGAATGTTATAAGTGTATAGAGTGATTTAAACTACCCAATGACGGGTCGTGAGCCCCGTAAATGACCAGACTTCCATATTCTTCTTTATCTGTGTTGAAATGTAAATTTTTTAAAAATTAATATTAATTAAGGTGATTAGCTTTTTAAACAAGGCTGCAGTTAAATCCAGATGCCTCAGAAACTCGGTGTGGAAGAACAAACACATGAGAATAGAAAGCAAAATGAAAATATACAAAACATGTGTTCGACCAATAGCCACTTATGGGATTGAGGCAAGAGCAGATACTTCCAGAACATAATCTCGACTTGGAACCTCCGAGATGAAGACTCTCCGATCCATAACCGGAAACACATTGCGAGACTGAGTCAGAGATACCGACATCCGGAGCATGTGTAAGATGGAGGATATCGTGAGGTGGGGACGACAGCGAAGGCCATACTGGAAGGAACATATAAACAGAATGTCAGAAGACAGACTTCCACGTATCCCCCACCAAGGCAACCCTGAAGGACGCAGACCCCCAGGCAGACCTCCGAAAAGATAGAAAGACAGCTGGGAGTCACCATCCCAAGAGCGACATGCAGAGACACAAACAGATCCCTAGGATCTACAAAAAGAAGAATAATTTTTTTATTTTTCCCATTTCAAATTTCAAATTTTTTACTCTGTGCTGACTATCCAACACCGGAACGGCATTTTTATTTTGGCACCGTAAGGGAAATGTTAACATAGATGAAGTACTATTGTTATGATGTGCGTTTGCAGACACGCTCCGGCCCGCCTGACCATCTATGCCAAGAAGGGCGGGGAGAAGCCGTTCAGCGCCATCTATCTGAGGACCTACCAAGCTGCCGAACTCCGCAGAAAAATCGTCAAACTATACCAGGTCCGTATCATCGGAAGCACGAGACTAATCGCATCTTCTTCCTGGCTCCATCCCAACTTATCACCTTTGCCGACTGTTGGTATCAGCTCTCCTCGTCCTCAGGCTGTAGGTCCTTCTGTCATGGACAACGTCACCTAGGCCATGCCTTCGTATCATGTTATCTCTCTGCAGCATCCATGAGTTCTTTGATCTTCCTCTAGTTGTCTTTCGAGGAAGATCCATGGCGATTGCCTGGTTCACAATATGATCAGCGTTCCGAATATCTGGATCAAAATTTTCCCAAACGCGAGATTTACATATACATACATGCTAAGATGCTGGAGTGTCCCTTAGAGACAAAATAAATAGTTCACACATTCGTGGAAGCCTAGCTGTAACAGCCATCAATAGTAAGGTAGAGGAAAGGCAATTGGAGGTGGTATGGGCACATAGGGCGCTGACAACCTGATCATATTGTGAACCAGGCAATCGCCATGGATCTTCCTCGAAAGGCATCTAGAGGAAGACCAAAGAATTCATGGATGCTGCAGAGAGATAACACGATACGAAGGCATGGCCTAGGTTACGTTGTCCATGACAGAAGGACCTTCTTAGAATGACATCTAGAGGTAGACTTAAGAATTCATGGATGCTGCAGAAAGATAACATTGGGATAAAACCATCAAGAAGAAGACACCTCTAGATGTCTGTCTTTTTCGATCCATGACGATTGCCTGGTTCACAATATGATCAGGTTCTCTGCGCCCTATGTGCCCATACCACCTCTACTTGCCTTTCCTCTACCTTACTATTGATGCCTGTTACAGCCAGGCTGCCACGAATGCGTGAACTCTTCATTTTGTCTCTAAGGGACACTCCAGCTGACCATCCTAAGCATTCGCATTCCAGCAGTTTCTAGTTGCCTGGAGTAGAAACATAATAACCTGATATTTTTTAAATCAAATTTTTGATTTACCTACCCTAAAAAAAAAAAAACCAACCATCACGCCGCTTCTCGGCAGGGGTAAGCAGAGACAATAGAACGCCACGCCACTCTGTCTTTGCAAACATGTTTCGCCTCTTCCACGTTCATGAATCTCCTCATACGTACCCGCCGATCGTTACGACTCCCAACCTGACCACTTCACTAGATTATCCCTCCTGTTCCCAACACAGATTCAAATAAAAACATATTTAATTAGCTAGAAGAAACAATGAATGTGCACAATGAATCCCTAGAACAGGTGCAAGAATTTTTATATCTAGGAAGCATGTTCACAAGGGATGGAAAAGTGGATAAGGATATTAAGAGAAGAGTGAATGCAGGGAATAGAATAAATGGTGCTTTTAACAGAGTGATTGGGAATAAGAATATGTCCATGGAAGCCAAGCTAGCGGTTCACAACGGCGTGCTAGTACCGACACTAATGTATGGAAGCGAAACATGGAACTGGCAAAGGAAGGATGAAAGCAGAGTGAACGCTGTTGAAATGCGCTCCCTCAGACGAATGTGTGGAAAATCATTGTATGACATAATTAAAAACGATGATATAAGAAAGGAATGTAAGGCTGAACGAGGAATAATTGAAAAGATTAGGAAGAGTTCTTTGCGGTGGTATGGACATGTGGAGCGAATGGATAGCGAGAGAATGACTAAGAAAATATATGTGGCGAATGTGAGAGGGAAAACTGGCACGATCAGATCAATCAGAACCTAAAATCTGGCGGTGTCAAAAGTCTGCGTAATCGGAGGGCATGTATGACTAGATGTATGGATGCGAAGGAGGCGAGGAGTGTATGTCAGGACAGAAGAGTGTGGCGTTCCATCCTCTCTGCCTACCCCTGCGGGGAAACGGCGTGATGGTAGTAGTAGTAGTAGAAACAAAAATCCAGTAAATGATCTATAAACCTTGTACATAATAAGCGAGGTAAATAATAAATGCAATTCCCATCTAAAAAAAGAAAAAGCCTTACCACTTTCAAGTATTTGGCGTACCTGATCGTGCCATGTTTTTGTATACACTTATTTGCAAATAATTTCTGGAAATAAAAACGCGTTGAGTGAAACATTTTTTACTCTGCCCTCAAAGTGTTAATAGGTGTTTGTTTTTTTTTAGGACGGCTCTCCCAACTCCTGCAAAGAGTTGCAGAACATATACATGGCTGGTCCCAACGGAATCAAAATACATCTAACCGACGAAGTCATCCAGAATCTGAAGAATGACACCATGTTCCGGCTGGAACCCGTGGAAGGGGGGATCATCATGATGCTGGCATGAACTCCCCGTAAAACTGGCTAACCGTCGCGCTGCTCTACACCGCCCTACCTCTACACAAAGAATGAAAAACGCTACACAAATCTGTCTTTGCAAACAATTAAAAGTTATTAGAGTTAGTTATATTGATGTCCGCCTCCGTAGTGTAATGGCCAGCGCGCTCAGCTTCCGTTCTGGAGGTCCCGGGTTCGATTCCCAGGGGGGGTGAAATAAATATAAGTGATTTTTTCACTCTAATATTTATTCAATATTACCCTGGACTGGTACCTGAAGCGGAAGGCTGATCACCTTTTCTTCGTGTGTTAACGATCAAGATAACACTGTTTATAATGCAGTGCCCTATGCACCATTGGGGTGCGGAAAAGGGTTTGAATTTCACTCAAGTCATTATTGAATTTAGCCCTGGACTATCTGAAGCGGAGGACTGATTACATCTCCTTTGTGTATTTGACTGTCAGGATAACACTGCTTCTATATGACGCAGTGCCCTACGCACCATTGTGTGCGGACAAGGACTAGAAGAAGAATAACATAGATATAATAGTGCCATACAATGATGTTCTCTTTCGGGATTTTTTTCACAGATGTCGGTAGTATAAAGAATTGCTCTATTAGCTATTGTTTGAGACGGAGATCGTACGTCAATAGTTTGGGAGTAATTGATGTTAGAATTTTGGGCGCGAATTTTGGGCACATTGCTGCACGAATCGCGCGCCGTGGGCACTTGTTGAGAACACTTGCAGAGAGTACTTGTCGTAGGCCAATTGCTGAAGACATTTGCCAAGGGCACTTGCAATAGAGCACTTGCCAAGGGCACTTGCTGAGGGCGCTTGCCGCGGGCACTTGCTGAGGGCACTTGCTAAGGGCACTGCCAGGGCACTGCCAGGGCATTTGACGAGAGTAGTTGCCAACTTCTTGTGATAAGTTTATATGGAAGAATTATTTTTTTATGCCTTGTTGATATTTTGTATGCAGCTTACATTATCGTAATTAATGTAGATTTTTTATTGTTTTAAATTTTAACAATTCATAAGTCCGCAAAGTTTAGTGGTTAGCGCGTTTGACTACTGTACCGGGTTTTATTCCCAGTTGGGTCAAAATAAATACGAGTGTTTTTTATATTCATTTGATATACCCTGGACTGGTACTTGAAGCGCGAGACTTGTCACCTTTGTATATTGGTCATTAACTTGACATTGCGTCATTTTGGTGCAGTGCCCTATGCACCATCGGGTGCGAATGAGGGCATGAAGAAATGTTTTAAACTGCGATATCTGTATACAAAATTGGCAGCTAGAAAATGTACATATCAATCTTTATACAAGCACGGGACTGATCACCTTTCTTTGATGGGGTTAACGATTAAGATAACACTGCATCAATGAGGCGATCAGTGCCCTTCGCATCATTGGATGTGAAAAAGAAAAGAAGAATATTATATTATATTTTTATATTTTTTTTGTTAATATATTTTTTGTTATATAATCTAAATCAACTGTTAATCGTATCTTTTTACTATAGATACCTCATCAGAGACGAAGAAGTTTAGTTAACAGGACTTAGGACCCGTCGTCGGCCGGTTTGAATGATCACTTTACGCACTGCGTAACTTTAAACTCTCTGCCCGTGATTGACTATTGTCCTAGAATCACTTTTTTTAAACTTTTTCGTCTCTTGTGATATTTTTTAATATGTTTTATATGTACATACATAATTGATAGCATATTTTAATAAAATATTAAATCTTGTAAAATATCTGGCACTTTCGATAAAATTTATAAAAAATATTTATATTTACCTGCATTAGAAATACTCAAAATTATGATTTAGTATTAAATATATTTTTAAGATTCACCTTTTAAAAGTCCATACAAAAAAATCTCTTGCACGCTAGTGAATTTCCGGAGCTCGGGAACCATGTGCCGAAAAACGGGAATTGAACGCAGCGTCATTCGTTATGTTTCATGAAATTTTATAAATATAATTTTAAGTCTTAAACATATGTTTAGCTAGTTATTGTGTCTTAATGTATGGCTTTTATGTCTTAAACGTATAATTGTAATTGTTTGTTTCATGCTTGTATAATTTATATGTCCGTGACGTATAATTATCATGGCTTAGAAATATAACTATTATGTCTTAAATTGATGATTTTGAATGTTTTCTTTAATGTTTGCATAATTTATATATCTTTGTTGTATAATTAATTATCATGCCTTAGATATATGACTTGAATGTATAATTATACTTCTTTTTATATAATATAAAATATATGTCTTGGCTGTATAATTATCATGCCTTAGACATATGACTTAAGTATATAATTATACTTGTTTTTTTCCATGTTTATATACATAATATGAAACATATGTCTTTGATGTATAATTAATAATCATGCCCTAGACATATGACTATTGTGTTTTAAATGTAGAATTATATTTTTTCTATCATGGTTGTATAATTGATGACTTATACGTAAAATTATCATGCCTCAGACATATGATTATTATGTCTTAAATTTAGAATTACAATTTTTCTTTCATGTTTGTATAATTTATCTCTTTGACGTATAATAAACATGCCTCAGACATATGAATATTATGTCTTAAATGTAGATATACAATTATTCTTGAAAGAACTTGAATGTTTGTATAATTTGTATAATATCGTGCCTCAGGCATATCGCTCACTCCTTTCAAGAATGTCATAAATCAAGAATCGTCAATTTTCAGTTGTGCACGTTTTCAGAATGCCCAGAAAATGTACTATATCCCAGCAAAAGCGGCATATTTTTAACTTTATATTTACCCGCTACAGGGCAGAAAATTTTGTTTTTGCATTTTGAAGAAAAGGTATGGTTTTATTATTTTTTTAAGTATACTAAATAGTTTTCAAATGCAGAAAAAACCTTCAAGTTTTACCTAAAAAGATCTGTTGCACAGTAAAATTTTTAATTTTTCTCTATTTGCTTTCATTTTATAATTATTATGCCATATTATTTCAGTCTTACCACTTTTATATTATATTATCATTAAAAATATATAAAGCTGTATTATAAAAAGAATAAGCATACCCTGCCTACCTCAGGACAGGTATCTCCAAATACCTGTGAGGATAGACAATGTCCAATAAAAAAAAAATAATAAATATATATATATATATATATATATATATATATATATATATATATATATATATATATATATATATATATATATATATATATATATATATATATATATATATAAATATGTATAAGTTAAGTACAAAATTATATTAAATAATAAACGCTGTTCTGCAGCACTGAACCTGTTAAAAAAAAAGTTCAATAAGTGGCTTGATATTTATTTTTAATACATTGTGTTATATTTTAAAACTTTAAAAACGATCTCCTGAAAAATCAAGTTTTTTGATTTATGACGTTCTTGAAAGGAGTCAGCGATACGACTTTTATGTCTGAAATGTAGAATTACAATTTGTATTTCACATTTGTGTAATTTATCTCTTTGAAGTATAATAAGCTTGCGTCAGACATAAAACTATTGCATCTTAAATGTAGAATTATAATTTTTCTTCCATGTTTGTATAATATAAGTCTTTGACGGTAATCAGAGGGTAGATAGTACTTGAACATTTAAAAAAAAACATAAATTACAAAATGATAAATTGATGATAATAAGGAAGGCAAAGGAAGAAGGGAGTTTGAGAAGGAGGTAGAGGGAGGAGGTTTGATGGACAGTGAGGATACTAATGATAGATAGTAATGTCTCAGACGTTTCATGAAAGTTATTAGAGAAGGTGCATTTGTTTACGCGGAGAGGTAATTCATTCCATAGTCTGGCCGCTTGGACAGAGAAGGAATTACTGAAGAATGATGTGATATGGCAAGGAATGGAAAGAATTATATACCGTTGAAATATAGTTATGCCATTTCAAATGAGCGATATACGGTGCTTTTGAAAATCGATAAGACCTCAGAAGATACGCAGAATGTTGAAGCATAATATTTTTATATTGATTAAAGAAAACACTTCGTTTTTTACCACTTGAGTTTTATTATAGACTACATGTTTCAGATTAAACTTCCATCATTCAGGTCTGTATAATAACTAAAATACAAAATATAAAATTGTTCTATAAATAAGGAGAGGGGAAAGTAAGGGGAAGGGGTTAGTCAAGGAACGGAGTTTAAAAACAAAGGAAAAATGGAAAGCAATGGCGAAGAATTTTGAAACAATATATTATTTAATAAATTATTATTAGAATTCAGGTTTTTTTGTATTTCTAAATTTTCAAGATAATTCATAATTTGGCCTTTATATGGAACAAGGTGTAATAATTTTAATTTATGAGTGTGAAATGAGTGATTACATAGTATCTATTATATGATTTGCGAATTCCGAAAAATAAAAAACGAAGTGTTTTCTTTAATCATTGTAACATGTCTTACCACAAAGTTAATGCCGAAACAATAAATAAAATATTTTTATATTGTTATATTTTTTTATACGTATGTCTAAGACGTAAAATTATCATGCCTCAGACATATGATTATTATGTCTTCAATGTAGAATTACATTAAATATTAAATATTTTTCAATGTCCCAATAATTTTTCTTGTTATTTCTATATATATGCTTTCACCCCATTAGATAAAATAGCATAAATATCTTTATATAGTTATTTTTTTAAATATTTATGAAGTAAGAGATTTATATTATATATTGAAAATTACTTGATTACCGTCATAATATTTCATTATTATATATTAAAAAATTAAACGTATCGTAGTCATACAGGAGAAAGTGACTGAGTGTATTTTTTTACAAAAACGTGATCATTGACCATTTGATATCTTACTAGCTTAATATAGCCCTGAAAACATCCCAAAGGATTTTAAACTTGGAAGTATAGTATATTGACTTGGTAAAAATGACTAACTGCATTGATGTTTATTTTGTTGCCAAGCAAAAGTGACTTAAATGGCCCTCCTGAACATTTTACGTTTTGTTAGTTGGTCACTTGCTCCTGTACGACTATGATATATTAATTTTTATTTTGTGTGCAATTTAGTATCAAATTCTTATTTTTTTATCATCTATATATTATATATACTCACTCCTTTCAACAACGTCATACATCAAAAATCATCAATTTTCAGTTGTGCATGTTTTTGCAATGCCCATAAAATGTACTATATCCCAGCAAAAGCGGCATATTTTTAACTTAATATTTACCCGCTACAGGGCAGAAAGTGTTGTTTTTGCATTTTGAAGAAAAGGTATTGTTTAATTATTTTTTTTAAATAATCTAATTATTTTTCAAATGGAGAAAAAACATTCAGGTTTTACCTAAAAAGATCTGTTGCACAGTAAAAAGTTCAATAAGTGGCTTGATATTTGTTTCTAATACATTTCATTATATTTTTTAACTAAAAACGATCTCCTGAAAAATCATGTTTTTTGATATATGACGTTGTTGAAAGGAGTGAGCGATATCAGAAAAAATGTCTCCTAAGAGGAAAAGGACTCTGGATTTGTGAACAATAATTTGGACACACTCAAAATATTGTAAATCTAACCGTGTTTGTATGAAATTATATAAATGTATTTGCCTTGATGTCATAGTTTATTTTGAATATCTGTGAAATAAATGTATATTTAGATAAAGGAAGTATTTTATTCGATTCTCCCAATGATTCGCCATCAAGCTTGTCTCTTTTACAAGGGATGAGGTACCAACCAGCTGCTGACTTTCCGTTGGCACTTTGGGACGCGGGCTGACTTGGGAAGATGCTGGAAGCCGACAGAAAAGGCAGGTTGTGGATTCCATAAGAATTCCTTTTTGACATCTCATCAAAGATGAAGAAGAATATGAAAGTCTGGGCATTTAAGGGGCTGACCCATTATTGAATTCTACCCATTATTGACAACCACACTACTCAAATTCTTGGAAGTTCTATATATATATGAACCAATTTAGAAACCTTGTTCTTGAATCACTAGAACTTCACTAGAGACATCTATTGGTGAGATAAATGTCGTCAGCCCCGTAAATGCCCAGACTTCCATATTCTTCTTCATCTTTGATGAGATGTCAAAAAATAATATGAAAATAACTCCTGTAATTGGAGATAATCCAGATTTTGTGAAAAAGTATTTGGACACACTCAAAATTTTGTCTATAAGAATAAGTAAAACTTTACTACGCTTTATTATCAGTCTACATATCGCTCACTCCTTTCAAGAACGTCATAAATCAAAAATCGTCAATTTTCAGTTGTGCATATTCTCGGAATGCCCAGAAAATGTACTATGTCCCAGCAAAAGAGCCATATTTTTAACTTAATATTTACCCGCTACAGGGCAGAAAGTGTTATTTTTGCATTTTGAATAAAAGTGTATTGTTTAATTATTTTTTTAAATATACCAAATATTTTTCAAATGGAGAAAAAACCTTCAGGTTTTACCTAAAAAGATCTGTTGCATGGTAAAAAGTTCAATAAGTGTCTTGATATTTATTTTTAATACATTGTATTATATTTTCAAACATTAAAAACGTTCTCCTGAAAAATCAAGTTTTTTGATTTATGACGTTCTCGAAAGGAGTGAGCGATATGTTCGACCAATAGCCACTTATGGGTGTGTTATTTTTGCATTATATATATATATATATATATATATATATATATATATATATATATATATATATATATATATATATATATATATATATATATATATATATATATATATATATAGATATATATATATATATATATATATATATATATATATATATATATATATATATATATATATATATATAAATATATATATATATATATATATATATATATTCGCCGTCCGCCTCCGTAGTGTAATGGTCATATTAGCTCTTAAAATTTCAGTAGTGTGGTTGACAATCATGGGTAGAATGGCGAATGTTACACGTGTGTAAAGTGATCACTTAAACCACCCTATGAGAGGTCAAAAGCTCTGTAAACACCCAGACTTCTATATTCTTCTTCATCTTTTTAAACTGTCAACATTATAGCAAATTGTAATTTTAAAATTGTAATTTTTGGTATGTATTAAATAAATAAAAATTGCTTCAAAAAAACTGCACGAATGAATACGGAATCAATTCAGTAAGGAAATTTCGAGGACGTTCATATAAAAACTAAACTAGCAAAATTTAAGCACAAAAACAACGTTATTCAAAACATCTAATCAAAGATGAAGAAGAATATGGAAGTCTGGGCATTTACGGGGCTGACGACCGTCATCGGCTTGTTCAAGTGATCACTTTACACACCTCTAACATTCACCAATTCTACCCATATTGACAACCACACTACTCAAATTCTTGTATGTTCCATATATCGCTCACTCCTTTCAAGAACGTCATAAATCAAAAATCGTCAATTTGCATGTTTTTAGAATGCCCAGAAAATGTACTTTATCCCAGCAAAAGATGCATATTTTTAACTTAATATTTACCCGCTGCAGGGCAGAAAGTGTTATTTTCGCATTTTGAAGAAAAGGTATTGTTTAATTTTTTTTTTAATACAATAAATATTTTTCAAATGGAGAAAAACCTTCAGGTTTTATATAAAACGATCTGTTGCACAGTAAAAAGTTTAATAAGTGGCTTGATATTTATTTTTAGCACATTGTGTTATATTTTTTAACTTGAAAAACGATCTCCTGAAAAATAAAATTTTTCGATTTATGACGTTCTTGAAAGGAATGAGCGATATATGAACCAACTTTGAAACATTATTCTTAAATCACAAGAACTTCACTAGAGACATCTATTGGTGAGACGAAAAGAAGCTTTTTATTAATATGCAGACTTTAAATTAAGACTAAATACCACTATTTCTTAAAATCTACTGTGACACGTGTTTCGATGCATTCCGCATCATTTTCATTCATTCCGCATCATTACGGTGTTTGAAAATGATGCGGAACGCATCGAAACACGTGTCACAGTATATTTTAAGAAATAGTGGTATTTACTAAGTAAAACATTAATTAAAAATAAAAATATCTGTTAGAGATAGAGTATTGATTCTGTTCGGTCAAACCTTGGGTTGGTTAGTTTCTGCGTAACGCAGGCTGGTAGGACAATCCCTTGCCGACAGTTGCAAGTTTTCGCCGACAGAGTGCCTCGCTTATATAAAAGCCTCCCCCAGTGTAACCTGTTGCTACATTTGAATTCTGACTTCGACCATCGCACACCAAAGTTTAAATAAAATAAAATAGAAAAAATATAAAAAATCTGTTTAAGAATATAGTAAGTGTATTCGGGAGAATCACCAAAAAATGTGAGTATTAAAATATATTATGTTACAGATAAAAAAATAATAAATACTTAGTTATAAATAAATCTTTTGTTATATATAACAAAAGAATTAGTTAAAAATCACTATATATATATATATATATATACATATATATATATATATATATATATATATATATATATATATATATATATATATATATATATATATATATTATATACACATTTATATATATATATATATATATATATATATATATATATATATATATATATATATATATATATATATATATATATCTTATTAGTGTAATGTCCGCCTCCGTAGTGTAATTGTCAGCACGCTCGGCTACCGTACTGGAGGTCCCGGGTTCGATTCCCAGGGAGGGTCGAATAAATATAAGTGATTTTTTTACTGTAATATTTATTCAATATTACCCTGGACTGGTACCTGAAGCGGAGGGCTGATCACCTTTCAGTCAATGGTGCATAGGGCACTGCTTCATATAAACGCAGTGTTATCTCGGTCGTTTACACATGAAGGAAATGTGATCAGCCCTCCGCTAATAATATTGAATAAATATTAGAGTGAATAAATCACTTATATTTATTAAACCCCCCTCGGAATCGAACCCGGGACCTCCAGAACGGTAGCCGAGCATGCTGACCATTACACTACGGAGGCGGACGGATATATATATATATATATATATATATATATATATATATATATATATATATATATATATATATATATATATATAAATATATATATATATATATATATATATATATATATATATATATATATATATATATATATATATATATATATATATATATATATATATATATATATATATATATATATATATATATATATATATATATATATATATATATATATATATATATATTATATAAATATATATATATATATATATATATATATATATATATATATATATATATATATATATATATATACATATATATATATATATATATATATATATATATATATATATATATATGTATATATATATATATATATATATATATATATATATATATATATATATATATATATATATATATATATATAAATATAAGTCAATCATGGGTAGGTTAGTGAATGTTTCAGTGTATAAAGTGATCACCATTACACTACGGAGGCGGACGGATATATATATATATATATATATATATATATATATATATATATATATATATATATATATATATATATATAAATATATATATATATATATATATATATATATATATATATATATACATATATATATATATATATATATATATATATATATATTATATATATATATATATATATATATATATATATATATGTATAATATATATATATATATATATATATATATATATATATATATATATATATATATATATATATATATATATATATATATAAATATATAAAAGTTAGCGTGTTTAGCTACCATGCTGGAAGTCCCGGGTTCGATTCCCAGGGGAAGGAATGCGATAAGGGGCAGAAGAAATTGTCAAGTCAATCATGGGTAGGTTAGTGAATGTTTCAGTGTATAAAGTGATCACCTAAACCAGCCAGTATAAAAGTGTATCTGTAATTAACGTTCCGTCTTTTCGCCGTAATTTAAGCCTTGAACGTTTAATTGTTAGTCTTAGGTATGTCTTTAAAAAAGCATGAGGACATTACCACCGTGGCCTTTAACTTTAGGCGTTAACGCCTCGCTTTTTTTAATAATCTAAATAGTTAAATAAAAATAAGCGACAAATTGACATTTGCGACTGTTTCCTTTAAAATTGACATTGGAAATTGCCAATCAGTATTGCTTTAAAACGTCCATGCCAAATCGATTACTAAATGGATATATTTTACAAGTTTTTATATATAAATATATATATATATATATATATATATATATATATATATATATATATATATATATATATATATATATATATATATATATATATATATATATATATATATATATATATATATATATATATATATATATATATATATATATATATATATATATATATATATATATATGTAATAAAATACCTAGGTACCTACCTATACATTTTATTAAGTACCTACATATAGTACAAATCTACCACCAGATGTCGCATGCGTCGCACTGAATAAAACAAAAGACATCCGATAGAAAAAATAGAATATTCTGAACTGTCAGAATCAGATAGATAGATAAAAAAATAACCACTTGGTTTTTCAGGAGATGGTTTTTAAAGTTTAAGAATATAATAAAATGTATTAGAAATAAATATCAAGCCACTTATTGAACTTTTTACTGAGCAACATATCTTTTTATGTAGAACCTGAATTTTTTTTTCTCCATTTGAAAAATATTTAGTACATTAAAAAAATAATTAAACAATACCTTTTCTTCGAAATGCAAAAACAGCACTTTCTGCCCTGTAGCGGGTAAATATTAAGTTAAAAATATGCCGCTTTTGCTGGGATATAGTACATTTTCTGGGCATTCTGAAAACATGCATAACTGAAAAATTACGTTTTTTTATATATGATGTTGTTGAAAGGAGTGAGCGATATTATGTTACAAAAAAAATTGATGAGTACCAACATTCTACAAGTGTTTGATTATCTACAAACTTTCATCCATCAAATTTAAAAAAAAAATGTGTTGAGATGGTTTTGTTAAAAATAGTGAAATAAAATTTTGAGACGAATCTAGTTGTTATTAGAAGCACTGGAAGCCCGATCAAAACATGGCATTGTCAAATATATAATATATTTGGGCTAGGTCAGGCCAGGAGTCTGGTATGTATGAAGAGATTAACAAATTCGCAAGAATGTTTCAAAGACAGATTTCTGTGGCGTTCTATTTTTTTCCTACCCCTGCGAGAAACCAGCGCCATGGTTAGTCAGTTGATTAGTTGGTAAAAGAAAAATATAGTTTAGAGCATTCTGCTGGGGCAAGAGAGACGAATGTAGTAGAGGAATAAGGTCGTTATTGTTTTAAAGGGATTTGAAATGGTGACGAAGTTTGCCTTGCAATCGCGTTTGAACTCCGTACTGGATGTGTTCAATTCTCATCCCTTTATTTGGGTAGTATTCTGAGCAGAAATATGATTACTAACCCAGCGTTCCTCTACGCCTCTTATCCCGTCTAAAAAATAACTTGTTATAAAGGCACATTATATCTTATTATAGCTTAATTATAATGGCAATCGGTTTCGAAGCAAACAGCTTTATTTTAAAAACTAGCTAATGAATTCGCATCCCTTTATTTGTATACTGTTTTGAAGCCCAAATGTTATTACTAATAAGAACCCAGCGTTCCTCTATACCTCTTATCCCGTCTAAGAAATAACTTGTTGTAAAGGAACATAATATCTTATTATAGCTTAATTATAATGGCAATCGGTTTCGAAGCAAACAGCTTGTTCCCAAAGACAAGCTAATGAATTCGCATCCCTTTATTTGTATACTGTTTTGAAGCCCAAATGTAATTACTAATAAGAAACCAGCGTTTCTCTACGCCTCTTATCCCGTCTAAGAAATAACTTGTTGCAAAGGCACATAATATCTTATTATAGCTTAATTATAATGGCAATCGGTTTCGAAGCAAACAGCTTGTTCCTAAGACTAAGTAATTAATTCGCATCCCTTTATTTGTATACTGTTTTGAAGCCCAAATGTAATTACTAATAAGAATCCAGCGTTCCTTTACCGTTTTTATCATCCTTAAAAAAATTACTTATTACTTACTTATAACCCTTATCCGCACCAAATGGTGCATAGGGCACTGCATCGAATTGACGCTACTCACTACATGATCATTAATCATATGAAGGCAAGGTGATCACTCTTGCGCTTCAGGAACCAGTCCAGGGTAATATTAAATAAATATTACCGTGTAAAATCACTAATATATATTTTCACCCACCTGGGAATCGAACCCGGGACCTCCAGCACGGTAGCTAAACACGCTGACCATTACACCACGGAGGTGTAATGGTCAGCGTGTTACAGCGTGTTACAGCGGTCAGGCCACTACACCAAAAAGGCCTTAAAAATACTTGTTATAAAATCAGTGTATATCTTGTTATGGGTTAATTATAACGGCAAACGGTTTGTAAGTAAACAGCTACTTTCTCAAAACTAACTTAATTTTCATCCCTTTGTTTAGGTTATTTTCTGAAGCACTAACGTAATTACTAACAAGAATCCAGCGTTCTTTTACCGTTCTTATCTCCTTAAAAATTAACTTAATAAATCACAATGTATCTTTTTATAACTTAATTATAACCGCAACTGGTTTCGAATCAAACAGCTTTTACTTCGAATCTAACGAATCAATTCACTCTCCTTAATTTAGGCACTATTTTGAGCCAAAATATAATTACTAAACAGAACCCCGCATTCCTATACCGCTCCTATCTTAGCTGAAAACTAACTTTCTTAAAATCACTTTACATCTCATTATAACTTAATTATAACGGCAACCGGATTCGACGCAAACAGCTTTTTCTTTAAGATTATGTAATTAATTCGCAATATTTTCGGTACTATTCTGAACCGGATTTTTCAAGACTAGCTAATTAAATCACATCCCCTTATTTGGGTAATATTCTGAAGCCCTAATGTAATTAATATCACGAACCCTGCTTTCCTATGGCGTTTTTATCCTCCCTTAAAAAAAACCTTAAAAAATCACTTTATACCTTATTATAACTTAATTATAACCGCAACCGATTTCGAAGCAAACAACTTATTCCTTAATATTGACTAATTCATTCACATTCCTTTATTCTGAAGCCTAAATTACTAGCAAGACGTCCCGGTTTTTAAAAAAAAAATCTTAAAAAAATCACTTTCTATCTTATTATAACTTAATTATAACCGCAACCGGTTTCGAAGCAAACAGCTTATTCTTTAATATTAACTAATTAATTCACATTCCTTTATTTTAAAGCCTAAATTACTAGCCAGACGTACCGTTTTTCAGACAAAATCCCTTTGTCCCAGCCGATTCACTTCACGTCCCATTAAAATTTCATTTTTATTATAGATGATATAAAAGTCTAAAATTAATTAATTGCGAAGGATTATTTAGGATAACTTATATTTATTTTGTCACTTATTTCATTCCGGCATTCCGGTTAAACATTTTAGAAATCTGGCAAGCATAACTAATACTTTTTTTACTCATTTAACATAAAAATTCAACCGAAATTTTACAAAAATTTATCAACCTTTCAAAAGCGTCAAAGCTAGATACAATATATCTTCACATTTTGCTTTCCATGCAGATTACTCGATAGTGAAGCCATATAACTCCACATGATCTTTGCTAGGTAGAGTAATGTTTAAAATTAAATAGACTTTTAGGAAATAAACTCTGAAAACATTTTAAAAGAAGTCCGTCATGGGTAAATTTAGACAAGACATAATTCATTTTTAATTTGTGTTTAACTTAGTAAAAACTCTTAAAATCCACTGTGACACGTGTTTCGATGCATTCCGCATTATTTTCAAAAACCGTATGTGAAGCTACTAAAAATATATATATATATATTTATATATATTTTTTATTTAAGCAATCCAACAACAGTGCATATATCGTAGTCGTACAGGAGAATGTGACCATGGAGAATGTTCAGTAGGGCCATTTAAGTCACTTTTGCTTGACAAGAAAATAAACATCAATGCAGTTAGACATTTTTAACAAGTCAATATATTATACATCCAAGTTTCAAATCGCTTTGGGATTTTTTCAGGGCAATATTAAGCTAGTAAGATATCAAATAGTCAGTAGTCACCTTTTTGTAAAAAAAATGTACTTGGTCACTTTCTCCTGTATGACTACGATATATAAATAAATAATACATTGGAATATGATTTATTTAGAATATATATTTTTAAAAAAATAGAAAAAACTTTTTTTTAAACTCCTTACGTTTCAATAATGCTTTTTTTTTTATTTTCAAAACCATATATTTAATTCCAAGAGAAACTTATGTTTTCGATTTAAAAACGGTGTTTTCAGTAAAAAAAATTAATTACGATAAATTTTACCTGGGTTTAAAGAAATATTAGTTTCGGGCTATCGAATATCACCCCTTAAACATTACTGGTTGATCGAAAGAGATTAAAAGATTAGCTTTTTACAGTACAAAGTCATTCAGTATCGTGTAGCTTTCTGTGAAAATGACGTCTGTTTTCATACAATGTAATTTGCAGTATTAATTTATACTAATTTGAGTGAATTCGATTGTTTTTATTTAATTTCTTCCATCAGAAAATGGATTATTCACCCTACGGATGATATATTATAGGTATTTTGTTATTAAAAGCATTGTTATCTGTTTGGTATGGTAATATAACACGCCTTATCATTCATCCTTCACTTTGTGTAACACCACCTAAAAAAACAACTTAAAATGATTAAAGAAAACACTTGTTTTTTACCACTTGAGTTTTATTATAGACTGCATGTTTCAGAAGTTAAACTTCCATCATTCAGGTCTGTATAATAACAGATTAATAAGTTATTATACAGACCTGAATGATGGAAGTTTAACTTCTGCAACATGTAGTCTATAATCAAACTCAAGTGGTAAAAAACAAGTGTTTTCTTTAATTATTGTAACATGTCTTACCACAAAGTTAATGCCGAAACAATAAATAAGTAGTTTACAACATTTTGAGTGTGTCCAAATACTTGTTCACAAATCTGGATAATCTCCAATCAGGAGTTATTTTTATAATCCAGATTTCGCTCACTCCTTTCAAGAACGTCATAAATCAAAAAACTTGGTTTGTCAGTAGAACGTTTTTAAAGTTTAAAAATATAATACAATACATTAAAAATATATATCAAGCCACTTATTGAACTTTTTACTGTGCAACAGATCTTTTTAGGTAAAACCTGAAGGTTTTTTCTCCATTTGAAAAATATTTAGTATATTTAAAAAAATAATTAAATAATACCTTTTCTTCAAAATGCAAAAACATCACTTTCTGCCCTGTAGCGGGTAAATATTATGTTTAAAATATGCCGTTTTTGCTGGGATATAATACATTTTATAGGCATTCTGAAAATTGACAATTTTTGATTTATGACGTTCTTGAAAGGAGTGAGCGATTTGTGAACAAGTAATAAGGATACACTCAAAATGTTGTAAATAAATTGACTGGTCAAATTATAAGCTAAAATAAAAAATTAAAAAATCGACTTTTTTTAGCGAATCTTATGTATGTGAATATAATACACGAAAAATGATAATGCAATCAAATACGACATGGCCGAATGATGCGATCTGTTTCAGATGTACCCACTTCCATTATCCATTTATGAATAGCCCTTTCACGCTTAGTTTCGTTATTTAATGACTTTATGGATAATCGAAACAGGTTGTCCAACTTTACTACAAAATTATCAAAGTTCTTTTGACCAAAAGAGACATGTCGCTCACTCCTTTCAAGAACGTCATAAATCAAAAATCGTCAATTTTCAGCTGTGCACGTTTTCGGAATGCCCAGAAAATTTACTATATCTCAGCAAAAGCGGCATATTTTTAACTTAATATTCACCCGCTACAGGGCAGAAAGTGTTATTTTTGCATTTTGAATAAAATGTATTGTTTAATTATTTTTTTTAAATATACTAAATATTTTTCAAATGGAGAAAAAACCTTCAGGTTTTACCTTAAAAGATCTGTTGCATGGTAAAAAGTTAAATAAGTGTCTTGATATTTATTTTTAATACATTGTATTATATTTTCAAACTTTAAAAACGTTCTCCTGAAAAATCAAGTATTTTGATTTATGACGTTCTTGAAAGGAGTGAGCGATGTGTTAGGTTTTGTTTGATGTATTTCTGTGTTAAGGATCACGTGGTTCTTTGTACGTTACCATAAATTGTGCTAACTGTGATTTGTGTGCTTTGCTGGGAGGGGCTTCTTTATTGTGTTATGTGAGAGTAATTCCTAAACGATAATAATTAATAATAATTACATACACTGTTTCCTTGTTTCAGATTTTCGTCTGATATAGAAGCATCAACAACAAAAAATGGATTCCGAAGAATATCGCAGAAGAGGTAAGTAGTATTTGCTTAGAGTCTTAACCAACCATAACTTTCTATTGTATATTAAATATGCTTCTTACCTTATGTTTTTCCCATTTATTCATTTTAAATAAAATAAAATAGTCTGCCTCCATAGTGCAATGGTCAGCACGCTCGGCTACCGTTCTGGAGGTCCCGGGTTCGATTCCCAGAGGGGTCGAATAAATATAAGTGATTTTTTCACTGTAATATTTATTGAATATTACCCTGGACTGGTACCTAAAGCGAAGGGCTGATCACCTTTCCTTCGTGTGTAAACGATCAAGATAACACTGTGTTCACATAAAACAGTGCCCTATGCACCACTGGGGTGCGGATAAGGGTTTTATTATTATTATATTTATTTTAAATATGCTTCTTATGCCTATTTATTATACCTGTTTATTGTTTTTATATTTTGCCATGTATTAGTATTATTATTTTTTGACATCTCATCAAAGATGAAGAAGAATATGGAAGTCTGGGCATTTACGGGGCTGACGACTGTCATAGGCTGGTTTAAGTGATCACTTTACACACGTGTAACATTCACCAATTCTACCCATTATTGACAACCACACTACTCAAATTCTTGGAAGTTCTATATATATGAACCAATTTAGAAACCTTGTTCTTGAATCACTAGAACTTCACTAGAGACATCTATTGGTGAGATGTAAAGAAGCTTTTTTATTTAGCAGAAACTCTTATGTTAGTATGTGAGATCCGAATCCTGGATTATAATCACACACATGAGAAACGCCAGAAAATACCATTTTCATTTTTATTATTAAGCTTATAATTTGACCAGATAATTTATTTACAACATTTTGGTCGTCAGCCCCGTAAGTGCCCAGACTTCCATTTTCTTCTTCATCTTTGATGAGATGTCAAAAAATAATATGAAAATAACTCCTGTAATTGGAGATAATCCAGATTTTGTGAACAAGTATTTGGACACACTCAAAATGTTGTATTAGTATTAGTTTTGGTAATTTAAAAAAATGTTTTTATAACTTTATTATTTGTGTTCCAGTCTTGTTAACCTTAATCCCATGTCCCAAAATGGGAAATAGAAATTACTCATCGGGAATATTACATATCGCTCACTCCTTTCAAGAACGTCATAAATCAAACAACTTGATTTTTCAGGAGAACGTTTTTAAAGTTCAAACATAAAATACAATGTATTAAAAATAAATATCAAGCCACTTATTGAACTTTTTACTGTGCAACAGATCTTTTTAGGTAAAACCTGAAGGTTTTTTCTCCATTTGAAAAATATTTAGCAAATTCAAAAAAATAATCAAACAAAACCTTTTCTTCAAAATGCAAAAATTACACTTTCTGCCCTGTAGCGGGTAAATATTAAGTTAAAAATATGCCGCTTTTGCTGGGATATAGTACATTTTCTGGGCATTACAAAAACATGCACAACTAAAAATTTACGATTTTTGATTTATGACGTTCTTGAAAGGAGTGAGTGATATGTGACTTATGTATGTAATACGTATTGAAAAAATAAAAAAATAAAAATCCTTAGAATCCTAACTGTCCATCAAAACTCCTGCCTTAATTTTCCCTCTACCTTCTTCCCTAAACTCCCTTTTTCCTTTGCTTTCCTTATTATCATCAATTTGTACTACACGAATGTGTAAAGGATGAAGATTGCTTACAAAACAGATTGGTATAGCATTCTATTGTCTCTGCCTATCCCTACGGAAAAGCAGCGTATTAGTTTGTTAGTTAGACAAATTTCCAAAAAAAAAATCCAGTATCTGATGGAAAAAACAGTACAAAATTTATGTATTAATTTTAAATCAAACAGATTTTTCGAGTCTACTAAGTTGTATTTTATTAACAAAAACACGTAAAAAATTATATTATGACCATTTTTTTCACCCTGTTAGGGCATTATCAAACGAAATATTCGTCTGATAATGCCCAAACAAGGCGAAACAATCGTCACAATATTAATTTTTTATGTGTTTTTGTTAATAAAATACAACTAAGTAGTTTACAACATTTTGAGCGTGTCCAAATACTTGTTCACAAAATTTGGATTATCTCCAATTACAGGAGTTATTTTTAATACGAAAATAACTCCTGTAATAGCCCGTAAACGACCAGACTTCCATATTCTTCTTCATCTCTGATGAGATGTCAAAAAATAATACAACTAAGTAGGCTCAAAAAATCTGTGTTTGATTCAAAATTAATAGAAAAATTTAAATGGAGTTCTACAAATTAAACGCCAAATCATCAAATAAATAGTAGAAAATTATTAATTCCATTGTGTTTCAAATAAGGGATGATTTTTTCTGTAATATAGAAGGTATTGCTAGTTTGCAGTGTGTAAATGTCTTTCTAAAAAGGACATGGAGACATTACGATGATCCCTTGTTTATAGACATCCGTTACCACCCTTGGCGCTGTGAAATCTCGTATTGTATTGCGTCCCGAGCTTCTGTTAGGGGTTGAAAACCATTTTTCCAATGATATCGATTCCAATACTGTACAGGGTTGAATATTGCACTACGTAAATCTCACAAACAACCGTTTTAATTTTTTAAAGAAATATACGTACGCACATACTCATAAGAATTTATTAAAAAAAAACATGGTTTGACCCTTTAGATACGATTTTTTTTAAATAATTCATGTAATATTTATAGCACAACATATTTTTGCTAATTTAGTTTGACGGGAAAAACAAATATTTAAATAGATTTACAACATTTTGAGTGTGTCCAAATACTTGTTCACAAAATCTGGATTATCTTCAATTACAGGAGTTATTTCATTATATTTTTTGCCCAGAAATGCCCAGACTCTCATATTCTTCTTCATCGTTGATGAGATGTCAAAAAATAATATGAATAAATTGTCTGGTCAAATTAAAAGCTTAAATAATTTTTCTGGTGTTTCTCATGTGTGTGATTATAATCCAGGATTCGGATCTCACATACTAATAAAACAGTTTCTGTTCAATAAAAAAGCTTCTTTTCATCTCACCAATAGATATCTCTAGTGAATTCCTAGTGATTCAAGAATAATATTGAATGTCGAAATTGGTTCATATATATATAGAACTTCCAAGAATTTGAGTAGTGTGGTTGTCAATTATATAGTGGGTAGAATTGGTGAATGTTACACGTGTGTAAAGTGATCACTTAAACCAGCCTATGACGGTCGTCAGCCCCGTAAATGCCCAGACTTCCATATTCTTCTTTATCTTGATGTCAAAAAATAAAAGTAGCATTAATCAGTCTTGATAATAAAGCGGTTAGCTTCGGAACTGGTAGACATTTTAATTAAGTTACATTTTAATTATAAAATTGAAAATCACAAATTTAGTGCTTCTAATATAAATTATATGAAATATTCTGTATTTTAAAAGCTTTATTACCTATGTGGTATGGTAATTAATATAACACTCTCCTTATCATTCATAGTCCACATTGTGTAATAGGCTAAATAAGTGGTATTACATTCATAGTCCACATTGTGTAATAGGCTAAATAAGTGGTATTACATTCATAGTCCACATTGTGTAATAGGCTAAATAAGTGGTATTACATTCATAGTCCACATTGTGTAATAGGCTAAATAAGTGGTATTACACAAAGTGAACGATGAATGATAAGGAAAAAGACATATTATAAAATTTTTGAAACTCATTCAGTATTCAACATTCATCTTAGTAGAGATATCAGTGGAAATCTTTACAAAACTTTAGATTTTTCAGACGCAAAAGGTTGACAATCCCCGACCAGAATACAGCAGTTGAAACTGGTGTAAATGTATTTCCAATAATGCTAGATATATTTCACGCAATTACTTTTCAAACTGTTTCTTTATTTTATTGAATCTGACATAGCTTCTAAATTATATATTTGTAGCTTATACAATTTGATTATATTAGATAAAGAAGAATACGGAAGTCTATGGGTATTAAGTCTATGTTAACATGACAAAACTCCCAAGTCTACTTAGGACACACATTTGTGGACAAGGATTTCGACACGTCCAAAATAAATAATAATAAATTATAAATTGGTCAAAATGATGTGAATAAAAAATATTTATTTAATTTAAGTTTTACTCGGTAAATGCCACTATTTTTTAAAAATCTTTTATGACACGTGTTGATACGGATATCGCTCACTCCTTTCAAGAACGTCATAAATCAAAAATCGTCGATTTTCAGTTGTGCATGTTTTCGGAATGCCCAGAAAATGTACTATATCCCAGCAAAAGTGGCATATTTTTAACTTAATATTTACCCGCTACAGGGCAGAAAATTTTGTTTTGGATTTTGAAGAAAAGGTATTGTTTAATTATTTTTATACTAAATATATACTAAATAATATATATACTATATATACTAATTATTTATATACTAAATATTTTTCAAATGTAGAAAAAACCTTCAGGTTTTACCTAAAAAGATCTGTTGCACGGTAAAAAGTTCAATAAGTGGTTAGATATTTATTTTTAAAACATTTAATTAAACTTTAAAAACGGTCTCCTGAAAAATCAAGTATTTTGATTTATGACGTTCTTGAAAGGAGTGGGCGATATGTATATTACTACAAAGTGACTGCCGAATCAATTAATGAAATAAGTAATGTTATTTCGGGATTATATTGAAATTATATCGCTCACTCCTTTCAAGAACGTCATAAATCCAAAACTGTCAATTTTCAGTTGTGCATGTTTTCGGAATGCCCAGAAAATGTACTATATCCTAGCAAAAGTGGCATATTTTTAACTTGATATATACCCGCTACAGGGCAGGAAGTGTTTTTTTTTGCATTTTGAAGAAAAGGTATTGTTTAATTATTTTTATACTAAATATAAACTAAATATTATATATACTATATATACCAATTATTTATATACTAAATATTTTTCAAATGGAGAAAAAACCTTCAGGTTTTTAACCTTAGTTTTCCAGTATGTATTTTTAAAAATAAAATATATTTATATTCTAAAATAAAGCGATTAAGGGACATTTACTGAATTATATTGTAAAAAAAGGGCTTGGTATCACGTTTACTGAATTATATTCTTCAGAAAGTGTTAAAAGTGTCGTTTACTGAATTATATTCTTTAAAAAACGGCTTGAAGTGACGTTTACTGAATTATATTATTAAAAGTAGAGTTTGAAGTGACGTTTACTAAATTGTATTCCTTAAAAAACGGCTTGAAGTAACATTTACTGAATTATATTATTAAAAGTAGGGTTCGAAGTGACGTTTACTGAATTGTATTATTAAAAAAAGGACTTCAAGTGACGTTTACCGAATTATATTATTGAAAATAGGGCTTAAAGTGACAATTCAATTCAATTCAAACCCTTATCCGCACCTCAATGGTGCATTGGGCACTGCATTATATAAACGCAGTGTTATCTTGATCGTTAACACACGAAGGAAAGGTGATCAGTCCTCCGCTTCCAGGATAATATTGAATAAATATTGGAGCGAAAATTGAAGTGACAATTACTGAATTATATTACAATGATTAAAGAAAACACTTGTTTTTTACCACTTGAGTTTTATTATAGACTACATGTTTCAGAAGTCAAACTACTTACTTAAGTTATTGTACAGACCTGAATGATGGAAGTTTAACTTCTGGAACATGTAGTCTATAATAAAACTCAAGTGGTAAAAAAAAGCGTTTTCTTTAATCATTGTAACATGTCTTACAACAAAGTTAATGCCGAAACAATAAATAAAATACTGAATTATATTCTTAAAAAAAGAGCTTGAAGTGACGTTTACTGAATTATATTTAAAAACTTACTGAATTCTTCTATTGCGAGTAAGGCGTTAATGGAACCTCCGGATGAGGACAGTATTTTTCAGTCTATTTTCTCTCTTTGTTCCGGTGGATGGAGTTTCCTTGACCAGTGTTTTATTTACTTATTTGATGTAGACTATTTGATCGTCCTTTCAAATTCACATCAAGGATGCTTCAAGCATCTTTCGTTCAATCCGAATCCAATCAAGGCAGCTTTTATCTCCTGCCACTATTTAAACAAACTGCATTAAAAAATTCTAGAGATTTCTAATTTGACAATATTATAATTTGTTATGCTGTTCTTTGCAATAAGGAGACTAAGCTCTTGTGCTTGGAGAGGGACTTATTATTATTTATTGTTTATGTTTGTGAGCGATATATATATATATATATAATATATATATATATATATATATATATATATATATATATATATATATATATATATATATATATATATATATATATATATATATATATATATATATATATATATATATATAATATATATACATATATATATATATATATATATATATATATATATATATATATATATATATAATATATATATATATATATATATATATATATATATATATTATATATATATATATATATATATATATATATATATATATATATATATATATATATATATATATATATATATATATATATATATATATATATATATATATATATATATATATATATATATATATATACACACTTCTAACCCTTATTAGCCCTCAATGGCGCATAGGCACTGCATCGCATCGACATATGTCATGTGCTTCAGTTACCAATCCAAGGTGATAAAAATTAAAATTGAAACGAAACAATTCTCGTATTTCTTCTGACTCTCCTGGTAGTATCTCCAAAAAAATACTCAAAATTAGCTACAGCTCCCAGACACGAGTCCCACAGGACTCTACAACAGGATACAAGTGTTAATTGAATTCCAGGCAAGGAGATGGTGGACTACATAGCCGACTACCTGGACTCCGTGGCGTCCAAGCGCGTGTTCCCGGACGTGCGTCCCGGCTTCCTGCACGAGCTGCTTCCGGAGTCGGCGCCGCCCGAGGGAGAGCCCTGGGAAGAGATCATGGCGGACGTCGACAGGGTCATCATGCCGGGGGTATGTGCTCTTACAGAGGTCATGAGGAACACGTGTTGCATGGGTGATAAGTGGAAATGTACCAGGAGACGAGAAGTCTGAGAAGGTTGACTAGATATGGCAAGAGCCTTTTTGCAGTCACACTGAACAATCCTCAAAGATATTTTTCTATTGTAGAATATAAAAAAAACAGCTTTGTAATTTTTTCCACATTAATTTTATTTGACCAGCAACCGGGTTTCGTCCTAAGCGACATCATCAGACTGGTGTGATGATACACACAACAAGGCAGGAGTTGAAAACCATGATTTTATATAATTTTTCTTACATATGAATCTAAATTGAAAGAGTTTAAGTATTGTGTTATAATAATAATTATATGTTAGTTATGGTCTCCGCCTCCGTGGTGTAATGGTCAGCACGCTCGCCTACCGTTCTGGAGGTCCCGGGTTCGATTCCCAAGGGGGGTCAAATAATTATAAGTGATTATTTTACTTTTATATTTATTCAATATTACCTTGGACTGGTACCGGAAGCGGAGGGCTGATCACCTTTCCTTCATGTGTTAACGATCAAGATAACACTGCGTTTATATGATGCAGTGCCCTATGCACCATTGGGGTGCGGATAAGGGTTTGAATGAATGAATTTTCATCAAATGGCGAAAACCTCTAAGGCTTATCCAAGATATTTAAATGTTTTTGTGACATGTGTATTTTTTTTCTCAGGTTACTCACTGGCAGAGCCCACATATGCACGCCTACTTCCCAGCTCTAAATTCCTACCCATCACTTCTTGGAGATATGCTGGCCGATGCTATCAACTGCCTCGGCTTTACTTGGGTATTCATTTCAATGCTAAATTCAAATTTCATGGCATGTTGCGCCATCTCGTTGAAACCACAGCTCTGTCGCGTTTTATTTTAGCACCGAAAGGGAACGGTTAAAAATCACATAGTCGAAGTAATACCCCAGACAATCTCGACTCCCTATAAAACCATTGACGGTGCGTGGAATATTGTGGATGGGTATCATCGTTGAACAACGAACTAGACGAAAATATCCACATCTTCTAGTACACAACCATGATACACGATTTACACACAACGAAGGTTTGATAGTCCCAAGAATTAACAATAAATATGGGAGTCCAACACTGCAATATATCGTTTCTCTTAAATAGGCAAAAGAAGCATATTTGAAATAAACAAATGAGAAAATGTAAATAACGAGAAAATATGACTAATTAGAACATAAATATATATATATATATATATATATATATATATATATATATATATATATATATATATATATATATATATATATATATATATATATATATATATATATATATAGAAGCGGAGGGCTGATCACCTTTCCTTCATGTGTAAACGATAAAGATAACACTGCGTTTATATGACGCAGTGCCCTATGCACCATTGGGGTGCGGATAAGGGTTTTATTATTTTATTATTTTATTATTATATATATATATATATATATATATATATATATATATATATATATATATATATATATATATATATATATATATATATATACATATATATATATATATATATATATATATATATATATATATATATATATATATGTATATATATGTATATATATATATATATATATATATATATATATATATATATATATATATATATATATTATATATATATATATATATTTATATATATTATATATATATATATATATATATATATATATATATATATATATATATATATATATATATATATATATATATATATATATATATATATATATATATATATATATATATATATATATATATATATATATATATATATATGTATATCTTTCCATAAAGTATTTTTTCAGATAATTTATTTTGGATGCCCGAATGGGTTCTATTTTATTTATGTCAAGCAGCTGGTTAATTTGGGTATAGGCAATATACTTTAAGGGCCTCTTTCCAAATTTAGTAGTGATAATCGGCTCCACATGCATTTTGTTATGTCCTCGTGTATTATGATTATGAATTTCTTTGTTAAAAAATATTATTATCTTTTCCTCTCCAGGCTTCGTCTCCCGCTTGTACGGAGCTGGAGACCGTGGTGATGAACTGGTTAGGGAAGATGATTGGCCTTCCAGAAGAGTTCTTGCGTCTCAAGGGCGACAGTCCGGGAGGCGGAGTTATCCAGGTTTGTGTGATTCCATATTATAGATGTCCCAACTTGAGGCTAAGCATCTATCGTTCTTTATACGATAGATGATGGAAGTCTGAGCATCCCAGGGCTTCCGGCATTTTAAACTCCCATTTTCAACATTCGTCTAGGCACAAGACCTTAAACCATTTTTTTATATAGAAAGGCGTTGCATAAGAAATTCATTGCTTCATTCATAAAAAAAAAAAAAAAAAAAAAATGATAGACTTTTTGTCAAACTATAAATTTATTCCATTCAATTTTAAAAAACAACTAAAAGTCATTCTCTGAACATATCCAGCCCGTCTCAAACTGAGGATACTCATATGGACTCCTTTCCCACTCCTACCATGTCAGTCTGTATCTTCCTACTTTTCTCATTCTACCTGGATATCCAATCACAATTCATTAAGGATTTCGTATGTTTGGCATTTTCTGTAAATGTCCAGCCCATCTCAACCTGAGGAGTCTCATATGTTTTCCATTCTCACTTGGTTCTACCATCTCAGTCTGTATCTTCCTACTTTTCTCCTTCTACCTGGATATCCAATCACAATTCATTAAGGATCTCGTATGTTTGGCATTTTCTGTAAATGTCCAGCCCATCTCAACCGGAGGAGTCTCATATGGACTCCATTATCACTTGGTTCTACCATCTAAGTCTGTATCTTCCCACTTTTCTCCTTCTACCTGGATATCCAATCACAATTTATTAAGGATCTCGTATGTTTGGCATTCTCTGTACATATCCAGCCCATCTCAAACTAAGGAGACTCATGTGGACTCCTTTACCACTCCTACCATCTCAGTCTGTATCTTCCCAATTTTCTCTTTCTGTATGAATCTTCTTCTTTGGTCTCAATCCTGCGGATTGGTCTGTAGCAACAGATGACATCTCTTTCGCCATTCTCGCCTATTTTCGGAAGTCTCCTTCAGCTCTTTCGGAAGTCGCTTAGGTATTCGCGGCGTGGACGTCCTCTGGCGTTTATTCTCTCGATCTTCCCCTCTTTTATTTGGTGCAGGAAACCCTCTTGCCTTAGCCCGTGGCTGAACCATTCGGCGCGTCTTTTGGAGATAGTCGCGAGTAGGTGCTTCCTTTCCTTGATCAATCGTAGCACCTCGTCGTTGGAGATGTGGTCTCTCCAGGATATCCGAGCATTCATCTATAGATCCTGAATATCCAGTCATAACTCTTTTCATCATCTCTTTTCATCATTCTCTGTACATGTCCAGCCCATCTCAACTTAATTCTGTTTTTTTCTCCATACAGACAACAGCCAGTGAATCCACCTTGGTCTGTCTGCTGGCCGGAAGAACCAGGGTTATAAAGCGCCTCCAGGAAGTGAACCCGGAACTCGAGGATGCGGAAGTCAACGCCAGATTGGTAGCCTACTGTTCCGACCAGGCCCATTCATCCGTGGAAAAGGCTGGACTCATAGGTGACAATTTAAAAGACACATCGCTCACTTCTATCAACAACATCATAAATCAAAAAACTTGATTTTTCAGGAGATCGTTTAATGTTTCAGAATATAATAAAATGTATTAAAAATAAATATCGAACCACTTATTGAACTTTTTACTGTGCAACAGATCTTTTTAGGTAAAACCTGATTTTTTTTCTGCATTTGAAAAATATTTAGTATATTTAAAAAAAAAAATTAAACAATACCTTTTCTTCAAAATGCAAAAACAACACTCTGCCCTGTAGCGGGTAAATATTAAGTTGAAAATATGCCGCTTTTGCTGGGATATAGAACATTTTCTGGGCATTCCGAAAACATGCACAACTGAAAATTGTCGATTTTTGATATATGACGATGTTGAAAGGAGTGAGGGATATATTCCCTAAGAACTGAAGGTATTACAAACAGTAATAAATACACATGTAAGCGATTTTTCTAAAAGTCTTTATTAATATGCTGAATCAATTAATGAAATTATAGTTTTTTGTTAATAAACTTTGCATTATTGTGTAGGTCTTGTGAGGATGAGGTACATAGAAGCCGATGAGAACCTGAGTATGAGGGGAGATAAGGTGATAGAAGCCTTGCAGAAGGACAGGGCAAAAGGTCTCATTCCTTTTTGGGTATGTGCCATTTTTTAAAACTTTTCCATTAAAACTTCCATCTCGCATATTTGTTCTCATTCGTTCATTCGAACTCTTATCCGCACCCCAATGGTGCATAGGGCACTGCATCATATAAACGCAGTGTTGTCTTGGTCGTTAACACACGAAGGAAAGGTGATTTCTTTTTCATCTTTAATGAGATGTCCTAAAAAAAATGAAAATAATTCCTTTAATTGGAGACTATCCAGATTTTGTGAACAAGTATTTGGACACACTCAAAATGTTATAGATATATTCATTCATTCAAACCCTTATCCGCACCCCAATGGTGCATAGGGCACTGAATCATATAAACGCAGTGTTATCTTGATCATTAACACACGAATGAAAGGTGATCAGCCCTCCAATTCAGGTACCAGTCCAGGGTAATATTGAATAAATATTACAGTGAAAAAATCACTTATATGTATTTATTAGACCCCCCTCTGTGAATCGAACCCGGGACCTCCAGAACGGTAGCCGAGTGTTCTGACCATTACACTACGGAGGCAGCAATCCAAAACGCTATCTCATTTGTTTAATTTTTTTTATTGATTCTTTAGCATTTTACAATACCATAATATCATAATTCAAGTAAAAATATATATAATATTGATACAAAAAAGATCCCACAAAGGCATGGCCTGTGTGTGGGTATACACTATATTTTAGGTTATTGCAAAGGGCACTGGCAAGAATACAATATATATCAAAAATAAAATAAGATTAAAAGAGCTAATATAAAGTACAAATATGTATATATTAGTTATTATACAGACTTGAATGATGGAAGTTTAACTTCTGAAACATGTAGTCTATAATAAAACTCAAGTGGTAAAAAACGAAGTGTTTTCTGTTATCATTGTAACATGTTAATGCCGAAAAAATAAATAATAATAAAATACAAATATTTGTATTTTGTATATTGTATATTAAAATTTAATGCCGAAACAATAAATTATAATAAAATACAAATATTTGTATTTTGTATATTAAAAGCGCGCTTCAGAGTGTCAGAAATGAAGTCTCTAAGAAGCACATCAGGCAAGAGTCTTCGAGATAGAATAAGAAACGCCAGGATCAGAGAAATACGCGAGATGGAAGATGTCGTTAGGTGGGGAAGGGAACGAAGGAGACAATGGTATGCGCGTGTGAGGAGAATGGAGCCATCCAGACTCCCCCACATCGCACTGTACGGCCAGCCCCAAGGTAGAGAAAGATTGACAGCTGAGAATCGACATCGCAGGAGGCTAATCCCTTAAAAACAGGCCACGAGGCCTACAGCAAGATGAAGAAGAAGAAGAAGATATTGAAAGCATACTAACTTTGTGGTATGGTAATCATACTCTCTCCTTGCCATCCAGTGTTTACTTTGTGTAATACTATTTTTTTTAAACACTTATTTGTGACTACCGGTTTCGGAAAATTGTTCCATCGTCAGGTCATGAAAATTAAAATAAAATGATTACATTAAAATAAATAAAATTACTACGATTTGACATTTATATAAGAATATTTTTTTTTAATAAAGTAGATGCTCGAATGTTGAAGAGACAAAGAATATCTGTAAAGACAGCTGTGTGAGGCGTTCTATTGTATCTGACTACTTCTGCGGAGAAGCGGCGTGATAGTTAGTTAGTTAGTCAATTAGTTAGTGAAAAAGCACGTCCTATTAGTATTTAATAATTGGGATTTTTTTCGTAAAAATAATAAAAAAGAATAAATAAACCATCTGTATCGAGTTTCCAGTCAGCTTTAGGTGCGCAGACATTGATCCCTTGGAAATAAATAATTAGTTTTATAATCAAAGTAAAAAGCTTCTTCTACTCGACAACAGATGGTGCCTCGTCGCTAATTGTATTCTCTTTGATCGCATTCTTATTTCAAAAACTAAGGGGACATCCGGCTAAAGTGGCCACACACATAGGACGTTTGTCCACTACACGGAATTGCACAGAATTTTACCGTCCGGCGGTCAGTTAGCGTTTTAAAACGACGATTGGCTTGGATTGGCTCGTGTTTTTGTCCATCTTTTTTTGGATCGGTACGTGAACACGTTGCGCTTAAATTTGATCATGCTAAACAGTCGTAGTCGCTTTCATTTTTCAAAACCGGACTGCCGGACTGTAAAATTTCGGGTAGTGAACAATCGCCCATATCCAGTAACTTTATATCCGATTTTACCATGAGACAGAAGCGTTCTTCTAACTCTTATCCGCACCCAATAGTGCGCAGGGCACTGTGTGGTATAGAAGCAGTGTTATCTTGATCGTTAAATACGCGAAGGAAAGGTGATCAGCCTTGCGCTTCAGAAGCTAAGACAAAAGTGTACTTAGCTGATATTCTGTTGTATGGAAATGTTGATTTTTTATGGTTAATTGTCGTTCTTGTTTTTTGAAATATTGATGTGTATTAGTATCATCGTATTTGCTCGAGATAAATGAGCGAGATGATGAGTGTGGCGTTCCATCCTCTCTGCTTACCCCTTCAAAGAAACGGCGATAGGTTGATTAAAGTAGTTGTAATAGTAGTAGTACAAAATAAAATTTACTACTACTACTACTACTATCATCAAGCCGTTTCGACTCCTATCCTGACCACTTTCAAGTATTTGGCATACTTGATCGTGCCAAGTTTTTCTCGGTCTTCCTCTACTCTTTTTTTTCAATATACATTTTTTTTTACCAAACAAAAAATTAATATCATTAATTTTGTTAAATTTTGTGTCTGTCCGTAGTGTAATGGCTACCGTTCTGGAGGTCCCGAGTTCGATTCCCAAGGGGGGTAAAATAAATATAATTGATTTTTTCACTTTAATATTTATTCAATATTACCCTGGAATGGTACCTGAAGCGGAGGGCTGATCACCTTTCCTTCGTGTGTAAATAATCAAGATAACACTGCGTTTATATGACGCAGTGCCCTATGCACCATTGGGTGCGGATAAGGGTTTTATATTATATATATTCATATTTATAATTCTGTTAAAATATTTAAATAAAAGTTTTTTTCGTGTATTTTTTGAAGCCAATTAGCCCCGGTATCCTCTTCGAGGTGGGTTTATTTCGATACCCACAATTGTAGCGTCCCTAAGGGACCAATCTGTACAGTATAAAGGATTCCCTACTCTTCCAGGATTACAGTACTCTCTGGAACAACAAATTAATTACGTCCAAAGGGATTATTTATCAAAACCGGTGATATTTTTATGTTTTACAAATATCAGCTGCAGAGGTCATTAGCGGAGTTAGAAAATATCGCTCTTAATCAACTTCTTAAAGTCTATAATCTTCTATATATGGTATACACGTATACAGTATCGAACAGATTAATTGAAACAATTTATTTAATTTTTAATTGAAACGATTTAAAATTTCATGTAATTCGTGATTGAAAATTCTAGGCAAAAACACTCAATATCTCGCTAGAGGCATAAAACATATATATATATATAGATATATATATATATATATATATATATATATATATATATATATATATATATATATATATATATATATATATATATATATATATATATATATATATATATATATATATATATATATATATATATATATATATATATATATATATATATATATATATATATATATATATATATATATATATATATATATATATATATATATATATATATAAATATATATAAATATATAAATATATATATATATATATATATATATATATATATATATATATATATATATATATAATTATTTTTCAGGCGGTAGTTTTACTTTTCCCCTGTAGATGAAAACATCTGTTAGTTTTCGAAACTAGTCGTGTATAATGTGTTAACTAACTAACTCACTAACCATCACGCCGATTCGGCGTGTAGGCAGAGAGAATAGAGCGCCACACCACTCTGTCCTTGCAAACATTCTTTGCCTCTTCCACGTTCATGCATCGCCTCATACATACCCGCCGATTGTTACGACTCCTAACCTGACCACTTTCAAGTATTTGGCACACCTGATCGTGCCATGTTTTTCTCGGTCTTCCTTACAAGAGTTTAATTATTAAAAAAATAATATATTTTTAGCTTTGCGCCTCCTTGGGAACCACTGGCGCCTGTTCGTTTGACAACCTGCAGGAGCTCGGTCCTATATGCAAGGCCGAGGGACTCTGGTTGCATATAGATGCTGCGTACGCCGGAAGTGCATTCATCTGTCCTGAATTCAGGTAATATTTATCTACAATTTATTATTAGGTTCAGAAAGCTGAAAATTGACGATTTTTGATACATTACTTGAAAAGGTGTGAAAAATTATTCATTTTTTATTTTGTTTTTTAGACATTGGATCAAGGGAATCGAACTTGCAGACTCCTTCGCGTTCAATCCTTCGAAATGGCTGATGGTCCATTTCGACTGCACTGCTCTCTGGTAGGAAATCTCATCGAAAAATCAGTGTTTGATTTATGACGTTGTTGAAAGAAGTGAGCGATATGTCATCACATTAACTGGGACAGTGAATACCTATGTTTAACTGAAAAAATTTTAGTGTAATTTATTTAAATTATTTAAATCTTTAAAAAAATATTTTAGGGTGAAGAACAGCAAATCGCTTCACAGCACTTTCAACGTGAATCCGATATATCTGCAGCATGAGAATTCAGGTATAAAATTTTATTTTTCCATCACAAAAAAAATATATATTCTAAATATTTTACCGGATGTGTCTGTCCGCCCCTGTAATATCGTGGTTAGCGCATTTAAATACCGTGCTGAAGGCCCTGGGTTCGATTCCAATGAGGCATTTAAATAAATATGTATTAGTGACTTTTCTCTATATGGATTACAAACTATTGAAGTATAGGGTAGGGTTAAATTTGATAATGAATACTGATTTATCAGTGTCTTATTGATCTATGAATAATAGTTTTATTTTTTTGCAGGTCATGCCATCGACTATATGGTAAGTTGTATAAATTTTGGATGTATATATATATATATATATATATATATATATATATATATATATATATATATATATATATATATATATATAAACATACATACATAAATCAATTGACAAAATTAGTTAGATTTCAGAGTCGCTTGGATGTTAGGTCTTCTGCCTAGCTCCATTCCAACTTATCATCTTTATAGACTGCTGGGGTCAGCTCTCCTCGTCCTCAGGCTGTAGGTCTTTCTATCATGGACAACGTCACCTAGGCCATGCCTTCGTATCATGTTATCTTCCTGCATCCATGAATTCTTTGGTCTCCCATTAGATGTCTATCGAGGAAGATCCATGGCGATTGCCTGGTTCACAATATGATCAGGTTCTCTGCGTCCTATGTGCTCATACCACCTCCAATTGCCTTTCCTCTACCTTACTATTGATGCCTGTTACAGCCAGGCTTCTGCGAATGCGCGAACTCTTTATCTTGTCTCTAAGGGACACTTCAGCTGACCACTTAAGCATTCGCATTGCAGTAGTTTCTAGTTGCCTAGAGTAGGTGTTGTACATCGTCCAGCATTCGGAGCCATAGAGGAGTGTAGGTCTGACAATTGTTTGGTAGACTTTTCCCTTAAGCTCGGATATTAGGTGATTTAAAAAAACAATACGGTGTTTGAAAATGATGCGGAATACATCGAAACACGTGTCACAGTATACTTTAAGAAATAGTGGTATTTACTAAGTAAGACATTAATTAAAATGGATACATTTTACCACAAATTGACTGCCGAATCCATTAATGATTTAAAAAAAAAAAAGAGATTGTAGGGACGGTTGAGTCGTATCAAGTTTTCATAGGTATAATAAATATGGCAGAACTTTTTATTTATTGATTTGGCGTTTAATATGTAGAACTCCATTTTAATTTATGTATTAATTTTAAATCAAACACAGATTTTTTGAGTCTACTAAGTTGTATTTTACTAACAAAAACACATAAAAAATTATATTGTGATAATTGTTTCGCCTTGTTAGGGCATTATCAAACGAATGTGAAGATCAAATGGACTACGGTCCTTATGTAGCTATATAATTCTAAGTGACAGTTTTAACACGTGCAGCAATAATTTATGGGAGACAACAGTAGCTAATGGGGATGTAGGTATGTACCCTTATATTTATTTTCTGGGAAAGGAAGAATTTGAAGTCCATTTGATCTTCACATTCGTTTGATAATGCCCTAACAAGGCGAAACAATTGTCACAATATAATTTTTTATGTGTTTTTGTTAATAAAATACAACTTAGTAGACTCAAAAAATCTATGTTTGATTTAAAATTAATACATAAAATAAGCAGAACTTTTTCTTCGATTCATTAAATTTAAGAATATATTATAAATTTTTGTTTGTTTCCATTTCAGCACTGGCAGATACCTCTCAGCAGGCGATTCAGGGCTCTCAAACTGTGGTTCGTACTCAGAAACTACGGTGTGAAAGGACTGCAGAAGCATATAAGAGAAGTAAGTTGGTACAGAAACAAAAGCTCCCAGTACCGAAAATAATTATCCAGAATTGACAATTATTTTTTTTTTGTAGGGGGTCCGTTTGGCTCAGAAGTTCGAAGCGCTGGTGTTGGCCGATCCCCGATTCGAGATTCCTGCTGCCAGACATCTCGGTAAGACTTGAAACTAACTAACTAACCATCACGCCGCTTCCCCGCAGGGGTAGGCAAAGAGAAAAGAACGCCACACCACTCTATCTTTGCAAATATTCTTGGCCTCTTCCACGTTCATGCATCTCCTCATACATACCCGCCGATTATGTATATATATATATATATAATTATATATATATATATATATATATATATATATATATATATATATATATATATATATATATATATATATATATATATATATATATAAATAAATATATATATATATATATATATATATATATATATATATATATATATATATTATATATATATATATATATATATATATATATATATATATATATATATATATATATATATATATATATATATATATATATATATATATATATATATATATATATATATATATATATATATATATATATATATATATATGTATATATATATATATATATATATATATATATATATATATATATATATATACATATATTTACACATATCGTAGTCGTACAGGAGAAAGTGACCAACTAACAAAACGTAAAATGTTCAGGAGGGCCATTTTTAGTCACTTTTGCTTGGCAAAAAAATAAACATAAATGCAGTTAGTCATTTTTAACAAGTCAATATATTATACTTCCAAGTTTAAAATCCTTTGGGATGTTTTTCAGGGCAATATTAAGCTAGTAAGATATCAAATAGTCAATGATCACGTTTTTGTACAACAATGCATTTGGTCACTTTCTCCTGTATGACTACGATATATACCACCTTGATCAAAAAGTTCCCGTAATGTGTTCAGAAAGATTAATGAAGATTTTTTTTTTTCAAAAATATCTTAATTTTTCGTTATAGAGTGAAATATGTTATATTTTGCCCAGGACTAAAATTTGAGGACAACATTTTGAGTGTGTCCAAATAGATGACACACTCAAAATGTTATGTTTATATCTCACCAATAGATGTCTCTAGTGAAGTTCTAGTGATTCAAGAAAAATATTTCTAAATTGGTTCATATATATAGAACTTCCAAGAATTTTAGTAGTGTGATTGTCAATAATGGGTAGAATTGGTGAATGTTACACGTGTGTAAAGTGATCACTTTAACCAGCCTATGACGGTCGTCAGCCCCGTAAATGCCCAGACTTCCACATTCTTCTTCATCTTTGATGAGATGTCAAAAAATAAAATTTGAGGACATTGAATCCTCTGTGGTGTAAACGTCAGTACGCTCGACTACCGTTTTGGAGGTCCCGGGTTCCCATGGAGGGTCAAATAAATATAAGTGATTCTTTCACTCCAATATTTATTCAACCTACCTCCACTTCGGGGGTTTTCAGGCTAGCTTGATAATTTTCTTATACTGAAATTTGTGTTTTTTTCAGGAATGGTGGTTTTCAGGCTCCGCGGTGCTAACGAGCTTACCGAGCGCCTCCTGAAAGCTCTCAACGCCAGAGGCAATATCCACTGCGTTCCAGCTTGTCTCCATTCCAGATACGTCATCAGATTCACCATAACTTCCACGAGGACTACTAACGAGCACATTATCGGTGAGTTTTGATTCTTCTTCATCAATTTTAATTGCGTTCTTAACGCTACGTCTCTTTCCCTTATTTTCTGTGTCTAAATTGATCATTTTATAAGCTCAAATAAAAAGTTTAAAAAATATCATCGAGATTCTCAAACGATTTTTCTACTTCAAAATGCAACACCAAGCAATATTTGGCAATCAAACATTTCAATAAACTCCCAAAAGAAATTAAAAAAAAAAGATGATATAAAAATACTTAAAAAAATTAAAGTTCTATACATTTAAATCTTGAAAAAATATACAAAAAAAGACTATTATATCTTTTATTATACCACATCAAACCACGAGTGTCGGTCCCTCTCCAAGCACAAGAGCACAGTTCTCTTTTATGGAGAGGCACAGCGAATCTCCATATGTAAAAATGATTCAAATGTATTATGTTGACGTCGCCCACCTTATCAAGCTGATATACCTTGGGAGTATTAGAAGGAGGGGTAGGGAGATGAATGAAAATTCAGCACAAAAAAATATACTTGAATTAATTTAATTAAAAATATCAAAATTATATGAAAGCGACTTTAACGTAAACTAATCTTAAATTGCTATCTTAAATTAGCTTAAAATTAATTAACCCTATCTTAAATTAAACTTATTCTAACCTTTGGTGGAAAAGATGCGCCGTGATGATGAGGTGGCCGTGATCCTTTGTGAAAAAGCTGCGCCGTTGGATGCTGGGATGAGGTTCTTCTTATGACGGGCCGCCGTGCGATGATTCTCGCTTCTTATTTTCTTCTCCTAGTAGAGCTTCAGCTCTTAATTCGAGGCTTATGACCCGGCGTGGGTCTGCTTTTGATACTCCGGATGAGTAACTCCCTTTTTCTATCTTCTCTCTCCCTGCGTAGAGCTCCCGCTCTTCTCCTCACTTAAGTCTTAAAACCTGGTGTAGGTATGCTTCTTCGTCTGATTTCTCCCGACTGCTCGATCCCCCTGATCTCTCCCGACTGCTGCTTACAACTCCTCGATCCCACTGATTTCCCGGATGCTCCTTCCAACTCATCTTCTTCTCTGTGTCTTCTGGCTGACCAGCCGTCCGACTGGTCGATCTCCTCTTACGACTTACTCCCTCTAACTGATCCTTCCAATTGTTGGCTTCCAAGTCTGACTTCCAAGTCCCCGCTTCCAAGTGCCGGCTTCCAAGTCCCCGACTTCCAAGTGCTGGCTTCTAAGTCATTATTCCGACCAGTCCGACTGGTCGGTCTTTCCTTTTACGACTGATTCCTCCCAACTGATCCTTCCAACTGTTGGCTTCCAAGAGTTGGCTTCCAAGAGCTATTCCGACCAACTGCCGGCTTCCAAGAGCCGGCTTCCAAGAGATTATTCCGACCAGTCCGACTGGTCGGTCTTTCCTTTTACGACTGATTCCTCCCAACTGATCCTTCCAACTGTTGGCTTCCAAGAGTTGCGATCCCACTGATTTCTTCCCGTTATATTCGGTTTCTCTCCTTGAAGATCACGCCCTCGAAACCATTTTTCATTGGCTGACGGTGCGCTTGTTTCCACCCCCAAAATTTTCAACGTCTAGACATCAATTAGCCTTAATTTTATTTATAATATAATAAAGAATGCTCTTAGGATAAATGACCGCCGGCAAACATCTATTATCCCTCAAAGGCCAGCGGGTTGGCGACAGTTTTTTTATGATTCAAACCTTTTAAATACTTTTTAGTTTTATGACAGGTAAATTATAAAAGGTCGGGGCCATAAAAAATATTTGCGCGCACAGAAAAAAATTTTACCTAAGACTAATTAAATTAAACGATTGATAATTGATTATTTTTGCCAGGCTAGAGGAGAAACGTGGTTTCACCACGTCAATGTTATAAATAAATATATAAATATATTAAATGAATAATAAAAAAATATCCGCTTGAACAATATACATATATGTTAACGTTTTCATTTTCATCTTTCTGATTTTTTCTTTTCTGTTAAAATCAAATATTAGTAGCTTATATTAGCTAAAATAAAATAAGATTAAAACAGCTAAAATAAGTTAATTTTATTTCTAAAACTTGAAGGTTTTTTTTTATTTTTTTTTATTTGATAAAAAAAACAATTATACAATACCTTTTCTTCAAAATTCAAAAACAACACTGTCTGCCCTGTAGCGGGTTAGTATTAACTTAAAAATATGCCTCTTTTGCTGGGATATAGTACATTTTCTGTGCATCCCGAAAACATGCACAACTGAAAATTGACGATTTTTTATTTATGACGTTCTTGAAAGGAGTGAGCGATATGTCAAATCGTAATAATTTTATTTGAATGACCCGACGATGAATTGATTTTCCGAAACCAGTAGTCGCAAATAAATGTTTATAAAAGTGGTATTACACAAAGTAAACAATGGTTGATAACGACGTGCCCTACGTAAAGTGCTCTAACTACATTTTTGTCAATTTTGAGATATATGGTGTATATGTTATCAACTGACCGTTACCTACAAATAAAAACAAACAAAAAAATATATTTAAAATAAATTACGCCTAGTTTTCAGTCGTATAAGACGCTATCTACATTGAATTTTCGAAATGAACTGAACTCCTAAAACGCTAACTACTTCATTTTGACAAAGCGTAAAGTTTTAAAATGATTTAACACATTATTTTATCGTATTTTTAATTACGAGGGGAATGTAAGTGGAAAAAGGAGCAGAGGAAGACTGAGAAAAACATGGCACGATCAGGTATGCCAAACACTTGAAAGTGGTCAGGTTAGGAGTCGTAACAATCGGCGGGTATGTATGAGGAGATGCATGAACGTGGAAGAGGCAAAGAACGTTTGCAAAGACAGAGTGGTGTGGCGTTCTAATCTCTCTGCCTATCCCTGCGGGGAAGCGGCGTGATGGTTAGTTAGTTAGTTAGTATTTTTAATGTTTAATACAAGTTTAGAATTTCAGATAAAACCGTTAATTAATAAAAAAAAAATACGTTGAAAAAATCATCCAAGCTCTCTCCTGTAAAGTAACAGATTTGCAGATAGAGTACTTTACGTAGGGGCCGTCGATATGGAGAGTATTTTTTTAAATTTTCTTCATAATCTATGTTTGCTAAAGTATGTCAAAATTTAAATAAATATATTCCTTGTGTGTTTCAGAGGACTGGGCAGAGATAAGAAACGTCGCGAAGGAAGTGCTTCTCGAAGAGTATGGAGCTGAAGACGGCAACATCCAACCTAACAAGAAAGTCAGAGTGACATTGAAGGGTATGTCTTTGTCGTGTTTCAATTTATTATTCTTCTTCCTCGTTTTTTCTTTTAAAAATATGGATTCCTTAGATTTGAAATTGCGTTGTTTAGACTGTGTAAATACGGCACATCTAATTAGAGGTTTTTTTTAAAAATATTTATTAGTTGCCTTAGAAAATTTTCCTTGCCATGTACAAGAATTTATAACATATTCAATTTAATTTATGTATTTATTTTAAATCAAACACAGATTTTTTGAGTCTACTAAGTTGTATTTTATTAACAAACAACACATAAAAAAACACATTGATAAACTAATAATTACATCTACATATAAAAATTCTTAAAATAATATTACCAAAAAAATTAAGCTTTAAAATATTAATTCTCAATATGGCCATGTCAATAAATTCTTCCTTTCCCAGAAAATAAATATAAGGGTACATACCTACATCCCCCATTAGCTACTGTTGTCTCCCATAAATTATTGCTGCACGTGTTAAAACTGTCACTTAGAATTGTATAGCTACATAAGGACCGTAGTCCATTTGATCTTCACATTCGTTTGATAATGCTCTAACAAGGCGAAACAATTGTCACAATATAATTTTTTATGTGTTTTTTGTTAATAAAATACAACTTAGTAGACTCAAAAAATCTGTGTTTGATTTAAAATAAATACATAAATTAAAATGGAGTTCCACAAATTAAACGCCAAGTCAATAAATATATTCAATTTATATCCATCAATCAAGATCCGTCACATAGCCTATTTATTTGTCATATTTTCTAAATAAAATACCACCAAATCCGATAGGTCCTTATGTCCCATTGCCTCATCAAGAACAATAGATTCTTCTTCATCCATGTTGAGATGTCAAAAAATGATATGAAAAATATCTCCTATAATTGGCGATAATCCAGATTTGTAACAAGTATTTGGACACACTCAAAATGTGGTAAATAAATTAAGTGGTCAAATTATAAGCTTAAATAATAAAATGAAACGGATATTTTCTGATGTTTCTAATGTATGTGATTATAATCCAGGATTCGGACCTCACATACTAATATAAGAGTTTCCACTCAATAAAAAACTTCTTTTCATCTCGTAGGTAGGGTTTTAAGTATATAACATAGAATTCGGTCTAGCCTCCCACCAGTCTAATGATGACGGTAACGACGAAACCCGGTCTCCGGTCAAATAAAACAAATGTGGAAAAAATGTATTTAGTTGTTATTTTACTATGGAAAATCCACATAGAATTGTCAGTACAAAAATTGATTTAATAAAATGATTTTAAAATGTTGTAAAGAATATAAGATAAATAATTAATACAAGTTATGAAAGAAATATCATAACTTCGTAAATACAACATTTTGAGTGTGTCCAAATACTTGTTCACAAATCTGGATTATCTCCAATTATAGAAGTATTTTTCATATTATTTTTTGACATCTCATCAAAGATGAAGAAGAATATCACACCAATAGATGTCTCTAGTGAAGTTCTAGTGATTCAAGAACAATGTTTCGAAATTGGTTAATATTTATAGAACTTCTAATAATTTGAGTAGTGTGGTTGTAAATCATGGGTAGAATTGGTGAATGTTACATGTGTGAAAAGTGATCACCTAAACAAGCCTACGACGGTCGTAAGCCGCATAAGTGCCCTGATTTCCATATTTATCTTCATCTATATTAACATGTCAAAAAAAATGATAAATAACTCCCATTGGAGATAATCAGAGTTCTGAACAAGTATTTTTTGGACACACTCAAAATGTTGTTAATAAGAAATGATGAAATAAGTTTCGAATTTTCCTATCGTTTAGTTTTTCTTATTCTCTGATATACGAGTATCTTATTTAATATAATTATATTGACTTCAAATTTGGTTTTTAATTTGCAGAGACCAGAGAGCTGAACTCTGCCTTTGGGACCAGCCTGCTTTTGGCAAACAGCCCGATGAGTCCCAAGATAGTCGACGGTAGCTTCGTCGCCATCCGTGACTATGGGGGACTCCTGAACAAGTATGCAGACACCTTCTCCTCGCTGCAGATTGAGCCGAAAGATAGCCCGGGTTAGTTGTGACTTGAGAGGGTTTTGGTACAGTGTTGGGTTTCATTTGTGTCTACTCTTTTGTATGTGTGTATCTTGTGTATTTGTTATTTTATGTGTGTTTGTATCATTTTTTAACTTTTTTTTATTTTGAGTTGTTGGTGTTTAGTCCAATTTTTGTATCTTTTGATTTATTAATAACGTTCTTGTTTGATACATTTGAAACGTCTCAATTTAACAATTAGCCATATCCTTATTTCAATGATTCAATATGAAATTGTTCCTTTACCTTCTCTGTTGTTTACTTCCCTTGCTTCTATATTCTTCTTTTTCCTTGCTTTTCTTTCCCTTTCTTTTATTTGCATCTCCTTCTCTGCTCTTCTTTTTTCTACTCTCCCTTTCACATTCCTTTCCTTTCTGTATCTTATCATATCTAACCTTCCCATTCCATTCCTTTTTAACCTTTCTCTACCTTCCCTCCTCTTACCTTGCCACCATTTCCAATCTTCATTTCTCCTCTCCTTTCTTCTCCCATCTATTTTTGTCTTTTTTCTTTTAGATTTTTATCATGTCCAGTTATTTAAACATCCAAAATTGACTGCAAGTTGAAATTACTTAATATCAACACTCACAAATGCTAAGGATGCGATGTAATTGAAAACATTACCAAAGGCAGCTTAGACCAATGGATCTCATCCAGCATTTTCCGCCTCTTGGGCAATTGTAGCAATGAGGAGGAGAATCCGTGGCATCATGACCGCCGGGAAGCAGTTCTCCCTGGACTCCTGCATGGACATGGTCCAGGGGATGCTGGCGTCAGCGGCGGAAGACCAACAGGACCACCAGGAGCACGAGGACCGCAAAGACTTGCCTCTCATGACCGAGGAAAAGGAGGACCACGTCACCTCAGGAGGTATGTAAGTCCAATATTTTACATCCTTAAACGTACCTTGTATGTTTGTTAGAAATTGTGTGTTTGTTTGTTTTAAATAAGTAGATATTTTAGTAAATTTGTGAAGAAAAATACGTTTTATATTTGTTCGCCTCCGTAGAGTAACGGTCAGCACGCTCGGCTACCGCATTAGAGATTCCGGGTTCCATTCCAAGGGGGGGTTACATAAATACATGTGATTTTTTCACTGTAATATTTATTCAATTTCTCTGGACTGGTATCTGAAGCAGAGAGCTGATCACCTTTCCTTCATGTCTTAATGATCAAGATAACACTGCGTTTATATTATGCAGTGCCCTATGCACCACCGGGTTAAAAAAAATCTACACATACTCAATACAAGAACCTTCTGACCATTTTTCCTCTTGATTCCTTCATTATGATGCCTTTTATGAATTTTCTCTTTGTTTTTATGTTGATATACAGGTGCCAAATCGATTGTCTCTCGACAAAGATCCTGTTACTATTAGAAAATCGATAATTTCCAGAAATCGAGACGATTTGGTATTATGACAATTTGAACTAATATATAAAACCGGTGCTGGAATAATTAACACGTGCCTTGTCATGCTTTGGGTCTGTCTGCTGTACTGGTCGTGGCCGTGGTGGACACTTAACTGTAATTAACACTGCTTGCTCATTCCATCCCAAAATATTCTATTGGGCTTCTTTTACAAATTTCGTCAATTCTTTTACTCATTTTTTAATACAATTTTTACTCTTCAGTTCAGAAAATAATTGGTTAATAAATAAATCTTTAAATTAAATAGATTTGTATTTTTTTAAACATGTGTCTAAATCATTGTTAAAAATGGTGGATATAATTTCACTTCGGAAATATTGATATCAAAATGTTTTCAATTTTTGTTGTATGATTAGCAGTCTTGAGTAGATAGGTGAATTATATACAGTGCATGAAATGGCGCTTAAACCAGCCAATGGCGATTTCCATATTCCTATCTCAAAAACCTCTTTGTCCATATTATGGTATCAACAAAGAAATGTTTAAAAAACATATATTTACTTTTTATATATTTTTACGAAAATGTTAGTAATACTAGTATATAATATAAATAAATATAAAACTAGTAATACAAGTATTGTTTGCATGCTGTGGTAGTGATTGTCCTGACGAAGAGACGGGTACGTCTCGAAACCGGTAGACATTAAAATCTCGGTGAGGGGTTACATACAAATATTACTAACATTTTTGTAAAAAAAATTATAAGTAAAAATGACTAACCACAAAGTAAATGCTTTAAATATTAATAATATTGAGATTTTTTCTTGAATATCCTTACGTTCAAGTGACTCTGAAATCTAGCTACAGCTTATGCAACACCGCTTATCATGACCCTACTCAGGCTTCAACTTTTTATGTTTCATAGCATATGCCTACTCGTGAGTGGATTTACTCTTTATGTTTAAAGTGACTTTAATTTCATGTAATTCATGAGTGAAAATTCTAGGCAAAAACACTCGCTCAATATTGAGAAAATGGTCATTTTAATTTATTTATTTATTTCAGGGTCTAGTCCGGGCGAAAAATCGTCCATGACTTCGTCGCTAGAGCCATCTGTCAACGAAGACATAAACTACCACAACCTTTTGGACGCAAATCAACTAAGCGTTCCTTCGCAACCGGGTCGACACTATCGATCACGCTCAGTCGACACGTCTCTCACAGGATACATTAAAAACCAAAGCGTCGATAAACCAGAATTCATGCTACCAGAAACGATAAAAACATACGAAACAGACAATATCATGAACAAAAATGAAGAAAATACTTTAGCTGTCACCGATGAAAAAATATTTGCGAATAAACCATGCGAAAACGATCTCTCAGCTTCTTGCAGTAAAGGCGAGAATGGCGTAAACAAAAATGAAAACTTTTTAGTTTGCGATTCCGCCGCTAGGGGTGACGATTACATATCAAACGTCAAAAATCAGGCGGGAAATGGAGAAAATACGTCAAAACTCGCGTACCAACTCGACGACGATGCTAAAATACTCGATAAATTGATGAAAGAAGAGGAATTAGATGTTTTTATTCCTATTTCAACAAGGGAAAAGACCTCTGGAGGGTATATCAAGCGTTTCTTTCAACAATTCAGCGAAGGCTCGTTTGATGTTGATAGCAAATCGGACGCTTCTCCTGGCACTTCAAGTGAGAAAGGCTCTCCCATACGCAAAAGAGTCGACGATATATGCAAAAAGTGCCTGCATTACAAGGGACAGGTAAACGCCAACAAAGAATAAACATGTATTTATTGTTTTGGCGTTTAATTTGTAGAACGCCATTTTAATTTATGTGTTAATTTTTAAATCAAACACAGAATTATCGAGTCTACAAAAATTAATATTGTGACAGTTGTTTCGCCTAGTTATGGCATTTTCAAACGAATGTGAAGATTAAATGGACTGACGGTAAGGACGGTACATAAGGATGTAGCTATACAATTTCAATTGACAGTTTTAACATGTGCAGTAATAATATATCGTTCACTCCTTTCAAGAACGTCATAAATAAAAAATCGTCAATTTTGAGTTGTGCATGTTTTCGTAATGCCCATAAAATGTACTATATCCCAGCAAAAGAGGCATATTTTTAACTTAATATTTACCCGCTGCAGGGCAGAAAGTATTATTCTTGCATTTTGAAGAAAAGGTTTTGTTTAATAATTTTTTTAAATATATTAAATATTTTTCAAATGTGGAAAACACCTTCAGGTTTTACCTAAAAAGATCTGGTGCACAGTAAAAAGCTCAATGAGTGGCTTGATATTTATTTTTAATACATTGTATTATATTATTAAACTTTAAAAACGTTCTCCTGAAAAATCAAGTTTTTTGATTTATGACGTTCTTGAAAGGAGTGAGCGAATTGTCACAATATTAATTTTTGTGTGTTTTTAATAAAATACAACTTAGTAGACTCAAAAAATCTGTAATTGATTTAAAAATTAATACATAAAAATAATAAACATTATCGCGCCGTCAAAACATCACTTTCTACATTTTTTTCGAGAAGAAGATCGGATTATCAAACCTTTCCACTTTCATAAAACTAATAACGTAAACATGGTTACATAAATATTGTGTATTCTCCATATTGTAGACTGTTCGGCTTGGCATTTAATATTTACCTAACCTAAGACTCTTTCACTTCTTCACGTTCATCTTTCAAATTAGTCTAGAAGTGAAGAAAAATTACTAGAATTATAATTTAGGTATCATTATTGAGTTACGACTATATTTTTTTTTTGTAGTGTAGTGTCCATCCTTCTGCCAAAAGTCTGCGAGATCGGAGGGGATGTGTGACTAGATATATAGATGTGAAGGAAGCTAGGAGTGTATGTCACGACAGAGGAGTGTGGCGTTCCAGCCTCCCTGCCTAAACCTGCGGAAAACGGCGTGATGGTAGAAGTAGTAGTAGTTCTGTCCTTATTTCACCATTCGAACATCTATCATTCATCTGAGAGATCGCATTTAGACTGCATTCAGTCATGTCTACTTTCATTCATCTTTTCCCATCTCGTGCTTTACTTCGATAAATTAGGGTTGGAAGCAGGACTCCATCGTGCACTGCCAGTTTAGCTTTCGCTGATAGGTTTTTATTTGCGATAATTGATTTCTTTTTATTTTAATTTATTTGTCCAATTTATTTGCTATAATTGATTTGTCCGCCTCCGTAGTGTAATGGTCAGCACGCTCGGCTACCGTTCTAGAGGTCCCGGGTTCGATTCCCAAGGGGGATAAAATAAATAAAAGTGATTTTTTCACTGTAATATTTATTCAATACTACCCTGGACTGATACCTGAAGCGGAGGGCTGATCACCTTTCCTTCATATGTTAACGATCAAGATAACACTGCGTTTATATGACGCAGTGCACTATGCACCATTGGGGTGCGGATAAGGGTTTTATTATTATTTTTTTTATTATTGATTTCAGTACACCGTTCACTCTGTCCCCAGCATCCACTCTCCTTTCTATGTCTTTATCATTTTTATAGTATGTACATGTATAAGTATTAATATAGATATTTATAGCTAATTAAATTAGAAACTGCTGTGTTTGACTAATAATTGATAAAAATACATACATTTTAAATTCCCTTAATATAAAAATGTAGTAATTTTATTCTAATAAGTCAGTATTGAATATATGATATTCTTTCTAACTAGGCTAGCTAGCTTTAGTATTGTAGCAAGTTTCGTATGCATAATAATGATTCTCCAAGAGTTGCAACTACATCTTAATTAAAATAATAAAAAAAACCTTAAAATAAACAAATAGACAAATGAAAATCCTTAAAATATTTCACAAATATCACAAAAAAATACACAAGTATTTATTATTTGGAATAACTAGTATTTGGCAATCGATAATATTCCAATAAGCTAGTATTGCATTATAAATACTATTATATTTAGCTAGTATTGCATAGCTTATAATATTCTGGATAGCTAGAATTCCCTAATCAATAATATTCTGAATGGTTAGTATTGTAAAATCGTTAATATCATATTATATTCAGCTAGTATTGTAACATCAATAAACTCAGGACAGCTAAAATAGCATAATTAATAATATTCTGAATGGTTAGTATTGTAAAATCGTTAATATCATATTATATTCAGCTAGTATTGTAACATCAATAAATTCAGGACAGCTAAAATAGCATAATTAATAATATTCTGAATGGTTAGTATTGTAAAATCGTTAATATCATATTATATTCAGCTAGTATTGTAACATCAATAAACTCAGGACAGCTAAAATAGCATAATCAATATTATTCTGAATGGTTAGTATTGTAAAATCGTTAATATTATATTATATTCAGCTAGTATTGTAACATCAATAAATTCAGGACAGCTAAAATAGCATAATCAATAATATTCTGAATGGTTAGTATTGTAAAATAGTTAAATTCATATCATATTTGGCTAGTATTGTACCATCAATAAATTCAGGACAGCTAAAATAGCATATTCAATAATAATCTGAATGGTTAGTATTGTAAAATCGTTAATATCATATTATTTTTAGCTAGTATTGCAACATAATTAAATTCAGGACAGCTATAGCATAATCAATAATATTCTGAAATGCTAGTATTGCATACTTAATTATATTATATTCAGCTAGTAAAGCATAATCGATAATATTATATTTAGCTAGTGTTGTACAATCAGTAATATTCTGAATGGCTAGTTTTGCATACTTGATAATATTTTATTCAGCTAGTGTAGCATAATCAGTAATATTATATTAAGCTAGTATTGTATTATATAATCAGTAATATTTCGAATGGCTAGTATTGCAAAATCGATAATGTTATTTTTAGCTAGTATTGTACAATCAGTAATATTCTGAATGGCTAGTATTGCATACTTGATAATATTCTATTCAGCTAGTATAGCATAATCTGTATTATTATATTTAGCTAGTATTGTATAGTCAAAAATATTCTGAATGCATAGTATTGCATAAACGATAATATATGATATTTATCTAGTATTGTATCAATAATATTCTGAATGGCTAGTATTGCAAAATCGATTATATTCTAATTAGCTTGTATTGAATAATCGATCATATTATATTTAGCTAGTATTGTATAATCAAAAATATTCTGAATGGCTAGTATTGCAAACTTAATAATATTTAATATGGCAAGTACACATTTAATGACAATTTCCTCTTTCTACGTTTACGACCTTCGTCTGGCCAGGAAAAATATATTCTTACTGCTATATTTTAAATATTCTTTTAAACATATTATGTATGTATGTGAGTGTAATCTATAAACATAGTTCATATGTTGTATCTCAAACTAGTCTCATAGAAAATATTCAGTAGGTATAGAATGGTGTATAGCTTCTATGTGTAATAAATGTATCATTATCAGACGGGAGGAATATCTAATTTAACATACTCAACCTATAAAGGATTGTATAAGACTGGTTTTGTGTTTATAACAGCCGATATAATCAATATTTTCAATCATCATCTTCTTGTGGAAAATTCGCCTTCGTAAATACGTTGTTTTCGTAAGTTGGTAATGAATGACGTCACAGAAACGATGGATTTATTTTAATATTGGTAACATTGCTAAATTATTGGCGGCTCTATTTGTTGATGTCTATGATCTACCCTCCCTACCCCCCTCCCCTAATATTTGTATAACACAAATGGTAGTGTAGTGGTAAACAAACAATCCACACAACTACTATTACAGCTCTATAAACCATAGACAATAAACTTTATGACGTCATAAAACGTTCGATGACGGAAATTTGATGACGTATGCAAATGCACGTTTTTCGTTTTATTCAAATATGTAAAGTTTAAACCTTCATATCTCCCTTAGTTCCCTACAGATTTCAATAAGAATGTTACTACCGATAGTCTTGTGATTTTTCATATTAATTTATTAGACAATAAACTAACATAGTGTCAAAAATCTAAAATCCAGTTATTGTCATGTCTATAATTATACCCTCCTATCCAATATTAGACTTTCATGGGATATTTTCATTAAAAATTATCGCATTTCGCAAACGCGCTTGATTTATACCTGTGTAGGTAAAACATGATTTTTAGAAGAAAAACATGTTTTCACCGCAAAAGCAGCGCCATCTGTTGAACGTTACAGCACCACACGCAATTCTTAATATTGGTCATGGCGAACAGCGTGTTTCTTGACAGCTGCTATAATAGTGTATACCCACAATCATTGTGAAATAAAACGTATTAGAAATGTGTGCTCTCTTTTCTTTCTTTTCCATTTGACTATACCGAGCCACAGCAACGTGTGGCCAGGTATAAATAATATTAAATAAATTATATATGATAACTTGAATTGATATATACATATGTATGAATTGCATGTAATAAATGAATATACATACAGCATTAAATAAGTGTTTTTTATTTTCCTGAATAAATATATATGTTTATATATATAAATGTATTCATATATTTATATATATATTTATAAATATATATATATATATATATATATATATATATATATATATATATATATATATATATATATATATATATATATATATATATATATATATATATATATATATATATATATATATATATATATATATATATATATATATATATATATATATATATATATATATATGCTTTGACTGTCATATACTACATTAAAGATCTTGCTCTTAAAAAAAAGGTTACGTTAGATTAGGTGATCACCTAAACCAGACAAGAACAGGTCGGAAGCCCTATAAATACCTAGAACTCCATACACCAATGTTAAGATAACAATAAAAATCTTTCAATTAAAAATATTAGGTTGGATTACGCGATCACTTAAACCAGACAATGACACGTCGCAAGCCCAGGACTATAGACTTCTTCAAATGATGATATGTCAATTAAAATCTTCATGTAAAAAATAATAAAAGCATGCGAATTATTGAGATCAAATTTTACGCACTAATTTGAGAATATTTTTATTGCTTCATTGTTTCGTTACTCCAATTCTCACTCTCTTATACATATCGCTCACTCCTTTCAACAACGTCATATATCAAAAATCGTTAATTTTCAATCGTGCATGTTTTCGGCATGTCCAGAAAATGTACTATATCCCAGCAAAAGCAGCATATTTTTAACTTAATATTTACCCGCTACAGGGCAGAAAGTGTTGTTTTTTCATTTTGAAGAAAGGGTATTGTTTAATTATTGTTAAATATAATAATAATAATAATAAAACCCTTATCCGCACCCCAATGGAGCATAGGGCACTGCATCATATAAACGCAGTGTTATCTTGATCATTTAGACATGAAGGAAAGGTGATCAGCCCTCAGCTTCAGGTACCAGTCCAGGGTAATATTGAATTAATATGACAGTGAAAAAATCACTTATATTTATTTTACCCCCCTTGGGAATCGAACGCGGGACCTCCAGAACGGTAGCCGAGCGTGCTGACCATTACACTACGGAGGCGGACAATTTAAATATACTAAATATTTTTCAAAGGGAGAAAAAACATTCAGGTTTTACCTAAAAAGATCTGTTGCACAGTAAAAAGTTCAATAAGTAGCTTGATAGTTATTTTTAATACATTGTATTATATTTTTAAACTTTAAAAACGATCTCCTGAAACATAATGTTTTTATTTTTTATATATGACGTTGTTGAAAGGAGTGAGCGATATGACGTCTCATTATCGGCTAAATTTAACCGAATTAAACGAATAATAATCGCAAATATATGTTTATCTCATCTTCATTAATAGGAGCAATGATGTGGTATAGAAAGTGTGAGAGTATTGTACAATATATTGTGGAAAAAACGGAAGGTCGTGAGAAGAAAACGTTGATTTGAAATATATTCCATGTTGCTTGTTGGAACAAAGGTGTCTGAGGTATACTGGGTGTAAGATGGCACAAATCAGCTAGGAATGAAGGTGTGAGGAGAAGGAGTCTCTAGTATTGGAAGTCCTGAAAAGGAGGAAACGGACATGATTGGAACACGTTCAGGGAGCATTTAGACTGTATGTCTCTTATTCCTAGCCTGAGGATGACGACTATACATCGGGATGCAGGACTGACCCAGGAAGAAGTCAAGGAATCACTTTTTTTTAGTATAATGAGGGAATGCCAGAATAAAATTTAAAGAATGTTTTTACTCACGGTTAGTCGTTTTATTTATATAAGTGCTTATACTGAAATCATGAATGAAGAATTTTCTTCGGTTTTACAAATATTATGACACGATATAATCAGCTAGATTCCAGACAGTCTAGGATCTATAGGAAGCTCTTATCTTAGGTATCTTGGGTAAAAGGTATATTTTAATTATTTTTTTAAATACACTAAATATTTTTCAAATGGAGAAAAAACCTTCAGGTTTTACCTAAAAAGATGTGTTGCACAGTAAAAAATTCAATAAGTGGCTTGTCATTTATTTTCAATACATTGTGTTATATTTTTAAACTTTAAAAACGCTCTCCTGAAAAATCAAGTTTTTTATTTATGACGTTCTTGAAAGGAGTGAGCGATATGTGATGCGATGTTGATTCTAGTAGGCACATACATACAATGCAGAGAAGCATGGTTTTTAAAAATCCTGAGAGGACAATATGCTCTCCATTCGACTTTACAACACAGATTTTCCACCATTGAAAATGTCAACTAGGCTAAAACATGTGTTGTACTCACTAGCCATTCGAAACATAGGTGAACTCCGCGCATAGTTAGTTCGAAGGACAGGTAGGTACTCTGAATTTTGAAGATGAGCTATGTTTTCGATATTTTCGATAAATAAAAATATATCATTGCTTCATCTTCATTCTCCGTCTTCTCTTATATGCTTCAGTGATCATTTCATTTATCACATGTGACATTACGACTCACTCTTGTTTTTAATATGATTCAATTCAATGTCGTTCTGTCATTATATTTAATATGCGTTTTCACACCACTCCGACCGTCACAAGTGTAATTAACAACAAACTGTCTACCACACAGCGTTTTCAAAACTGTAGGCCGAAATTCGAAATTCTTATACAAAATGAAACTATAGGCATCTGTTTTTTTTTTTGGACAGTGGCAGTCTTATTCTATCCTTATTTCTAGTTACATATATAAAACCCTTATCCGCACCCCAGTGGTGCATAGGGCACTGCTTCATATAAACGCAGTGTTATCTTGAACGTTTACATATGAAGGAAAGGTGATCAGCCCTCCGCTTCAGGTACCAGTCCAGGGTAATATTAAATAAATATTAGAGAGAAAAAATCACTTATATTTATTTTACCCCCCCCCCTGGAAATCGAACCCGGGACCTCCAGAACGGTAGCCGAGCGTGCTGACCATTACACTACGGAGGCGGACAAATTTACGGACGAGTTACATGTTTAAGAAAAAAATAAAAATAATAATGGGTGACGAAAGAACGGTAAAACAAATTTATGATGCGAATGTAATTGGAAAAAGGAGCAGAGGAAGACCGAGAAAAACTTGGCACAATCAGGTATGCCAAATACTTGAAAGCGGTCAGGTTAGGAGTCGAAACAATCGGCGGGTGTGTATGAGGAGATGCATGAACGTGGAAGAGGCGAAGAATGTTTGCAAAGACAGAGTGGCGTGGCGTTCTATTATGCCTTCCCCTGCGGACAGTTATATTCCGTGTAGTGCACAAGCTGCCTTTTTTCTGTCTGTTTTTTTAGCCTTTAAAAGTAAAATTAAGACCATAGGGTCACCAAACTTACTAGAGACTTAATAGTTATTAACAGTTATATTAATTTTTTCACTCTTATATTTATTCAATATTACCCTGGACTGGTACCTGAAGTGGAGTGCTGATCACCCTTTCTTCATGTGTTAACGATCAAGAAAAACACTGCGTTCATATGATGCAGTGTCCTATGCACCATCGATTGTTGCGCGGTATGATCGATAATCCTGAAATTATCCAGAGCATTGGTCTGTATGTTCCTAAGACAGCGTCGGCATAGATTGTTTCACATTCCTATACACGGGACCAACCTGCCGATGGTTATGCCTGTAGGAAGAGCTACCGCTATGTTGAACAATATCACATTGGATATTGATCTGTTCCATGTGTCCGAAGGAGTTTTCCGAAGCGGGATTCTTCTACACCTTTAAGTCTTCTTGCTTACTTTTAATATATACGCCTTGAATATTGTTTGTTATGTATATATTATTTTTTTATTGAATAAATTGAAAATTGAATTGAAATTGAGGTGCGGATAAAGGTTTGAATGAATAGAGCCTTTTTAAAAACGTTGACCAAATCTGACTATAACAACGATTTTCTGAACGGTTTTACCATGATCATCAAGGCACACTTGCTTGAATGTTAACAGCTGTTAATAGGGTATTTTTAAAGTAAAAACTTTGACTAAATATATCTAAATCCTATCCCTAAATTTGCTTGAGAGTTATAGAACTATCAAGTAAGTTTAGATTGATAGTCATGGTAAAACCGTTTAGGAAGCCCTGGATCCAAGTTTTTTAGTTGTTGATATATTATATTACGGTGATGAGTCAACGCCTCTGCGTTTAGGAACAATGGTATATTATTAACGCTGTCACATTTTTTACAGCAAAATTCTCTTCTGTATCTTTTCTCTTTCACTTGAAGGCGAATCTTCCAGCTGGATTTCTAATTCATTTGCTCGGATATTTAATGAAATTACGACCTTTTCCCATTCAATTCAAATGACTATTTTTTGTCAATTCGTCTCGTGTGACCGCAAAAGGTCATGTGTGGAAACTCATCAAGGTTTTTGTCAATTCGACTTATTAACACTTTCATTGCAAAATGTTTTTAAGGCCCAGTATACTAAATACTAAATTTTCTTTAAATGCAGGTAACGTTTAACCCTTTCCGGTCCCCGAAAATTTAAAAAAAATCTAGTTAGACAGTTAAATTCTAATTGGAAAAATATTTTGTCCTCTGCTCCACATACTGTTGTAATAGATACGAGTGACAAAAATATAAGCTTGGATTCAAATAAATAATACTAATGATGAAAAACTGTCGCCTCCGTGGTGTAATGGTCAGCGTGTTTAGCTACCGTGCTGGAGGTCCCGGGTTCGATTCCCAGGGGGGGGGGTGAAAATAAATATTAGTGATTTTAAATTGTAATATTTATTTAATATTACCCTGGACTGGTTCCTGATGCGCAAGAGTGATCACCTTGCCTTCATGTAAGTAATGATCAAGATAACACTGCGTCAATTCGATGCAGTGCCCTATGCACCATAGGGTGTGGATAAGGGTTATAAGTGAGTACAAGTAATGATGAAAAAAATGTCGAATAACTTGACCTAAGAGGAAAAAATCGATGTCGAATGAGATTCGACTTTGGACCAGTAAAGGTTAAAACACCGTTTTTGTATTGAAATAATACGTTTTCTTCGAAATAAATATAAAAATGTAGTTTCCAAAATAAAAAAAGTTAAAAAATATGGGAAAATGTTTTGCTTCAACCCCTTATCCGCACCCCAATGGTGCATAGGGCACTGCATCATATAAACGCAGTGTTATCTTGATCATTAAAACATGAAGGAAAGGTGATCAGCCCTCCCCGCTTCAGGTACGAGTCTAGGGTAATATTGAATAAATATTAGATTGAAAATATCCCACTGATGTTTCTCTGCGTTCCTGCGTGCCCATAGCATTTCGATTGCCTTTTCTCTTAGCCTTGACTGTAAACTATATTAAATTTCATTTTCGTCGTGTGTTCTCTGCCTGCTCCTTCGTGAACTTGGCAAGCAGTAGAGTGTGATGACTTAAATGAAATAAAAATCGCACATTTCAAACTCATTCAACGAAGTGAAACCGTTGCTTCATTGTTCCAGTGCGTTTGTGTACATACATACTCATTATAACTATAGAGTCGTGAGAAATAACGAGAAAATTGACACATTGTGTTCATTCTAGCACCATGAAAACGTGATTTACACTGTCGCGGAGCTCTTTCTTTCCCTTATGGTGCATAGGGCACTGCAACAGGTCAACTTTGTGTAATTTGTGGTCAACATAACACTGTGTGAATTCAGTTTTGTTTATGCCAAACTGTCCAATGCATCATCAAACCCCTATCCGCACCCCAGTGAATCATCATTTAAATGCAGTTTTATCTTGGTCGTCCACACAAGAAGAAACGGTGATCAGCCCTCCGCTTCAGGTACAAGTCCAGGGTAATATTGAATAAATACTAGAGAGAAAAAACTACCTATGTGTGTGTGTGTGTGTATGTGTGGGTGTTTGTGTATGATAACCATATACATTGTAGAGTAAGACGTAAGAAATTTTCTTGTAAATTCGTTGAACCAAGAAATTGTGGAAATCGTGACAGGAAATATATATATCAGGAAATCAATAATGATGTGTGTTACCGTTTTCCTATCCTTTCCTATTTTGCACACAGCACACATTGGCCATTCGTTGACACGCAGACCGACTAGCGCGGAGTGTGATATCGCTGAATATGTTAGGATGTAAAAAAATGATAGGGTCCGTTTACACACGTGTTACATTCAACCAATTACCAATCCCCCATTTGTGAATGTCGTTTAGAATAAGAAGAAGAAGAAGACCTTAACCAAGATGCGATCCCTCAGACGAATATGTGGCGAAACGCTGTTCGATAGATGTTCGAATGGCGAAATAAGGAAAGAATGCTTGTTCATAAATCTGGGTTATTTTTACATTTTTACATCCAAACATCTCAACATAGATGAAGAAGATTATGGAAATATCTCTGCTGAATAAAGCTTGATTAAAGCAACCAAAACCAAGGATGAAAGAATAATGCATTCAAAATACGATCGTTCATGTGTTAACGATCATGATAACATTGATGATGCAGTGCCCTATGCACCATTGGGGTGCGGATAAGGATTTGAAGGAGAATATATATATATATATATATATATATATATATATATATATATATATATATATATATATATATATATATATATATATATATATATATATATATATATATATATATATATATA